>NW_025113010.1:0-57310 GCF_010416935.1 Polistes fuscatus | reverse complement strand
ACTATAGCGATGCCCGCCCCCACGTCCTCAATGGTCGCTGGCCCAGTAAATCGCGGAGCCCGACGCGCATGATTGAGGTTGACCTGGACACGCTATACATAATGTTTTAGTTAGATGTAATATCTGAACTGCATGAAGGGGCAGGATTTTCCGGCTCAACCTCCATGCAATTGTCACTATTCACACTATTTACGAATTTTTGTTACATACACTCAACCGGCTCCGAGCCCGCACTACCCGGCATCGTCAACACTCAGCGGCGCAACCCGTCTACCATTTGCTTCAAAATCAAATCTTTCCCCCTGGATGGGAGGCACTAATGGGCACCCCCAAGAGCCCGCCCTGGTGAGACCTGAGAGCGCCCCGCCTCCACACAGACCGGACACCTTGGCTTCCCCCCGCACTCGCGCGCCACGTTACACGGCTCACCACATTGGAAGCATACACTAATCCTTGCACCGGGTGCCGGACAAGAGGCCGCTACGTGTCCCTCGCTAGACACCTGTGGCACCTTAGGGGCCTGGGCCTCACAGGTAGTCGCGCACCTTTCCCCATTCCTATTAAAATGTTCCTTTCTCCACAGCTGCCTGAGCAAGAGCCGTCGGGGGCCGCAACTTTTGGGCCTCGTAGCGACCGCTACTGCCCAAGCGAATCTCCCCCATTGTAATCAAATTTGGGGTCAACCATAGTTCTACCCTGCACAACAGCCCACACCTGACCGCCGTCAGGGTGGTTGTGGTAAATCCCCACTAATTTGATGGGGCAGGTTCTCTGAGGTCTTGAAATTTTGGTTTCAGGGAGACCCCCCTCATCGCCTCCGCCACTCTGTCCGCTTTTGTATTCGCGTCCTTGCCGCGCACTTCCCAAATAAACGACCCCGTAAGTCCTCTTCTGTATGATAGACCATTAACACCAATGTCTTCTAGTCTAATATTACTCTCAATTTTTTGTAGGGCCTCCACATAGGAAGCCCCTCCCTCACATGTCAGAGAGACAGCCGCGGTCTCCCTGATCCTTCCTGAGGTTTTCTTCTTCTTTTTCTTCTTTCTTTTGTTCATTTTTTGTTGGCCCTCCATGGGGCTACGTCCCTCCGCGCGAGGACAGCCCAGGGGGGGGAACAACCCTCCCGACACCTGATTGCGTGGGCAAGGGCCCCCCAACAGCCATCGTAGCCCTACCCCTCCGCCTGACCTCTATAAACCCGTCCCTGTCCGGGATGGGGCCAGTGGCATCGGTGTCACCGACGAGGAGGCAGCTCGTGGTTGGGCCGCGACCCGGGCGTAAGAGCCCCCTCCACTCTTCATTTCACTAAGTTCCTTCTGTATTGCTATATGGATTTGGTCAACTCGGTAAGTATTCTATTTGTCGACCCGCCGTTCAAATCCTCTTCTCTTCTTGCCGCGGCTAGTCTATCTTCCCCAGCGGATCGGGTCTGACTTGCCCCGACTGCCCTAGTTGGGGCATTGGCACTGCTATCCCTTGTCATCGCGTATCTTTCCAGAAGTGCGTCCTTTCTTCTCACCTCTTTCTTGAGGCGCAGGCATTCCTCCTCTACTTGTTTTAATCGGTCATTTGTGGCCTTGGTTTCTGCCCTAAGCTGTTCTATTAGAACTTGAACGTTAGGGCCGCAATTCACCATATTTCTCGCCCGTAGTTCTTTAGCTATTTCTACAATCCCAAGGTTGCAACTTTTCATTCGACCTGATATATCACCTTTGATGTTTCCACAAGTTTTCCGCTTTACTTCAGGCTCCATTGCATGGTCCAGAATCTTCTCAATTAGTCTGCCAGTCTCGATGTTGGAGATCGACGGCTTCTCTGGGAGGACCACATCTGCGTTGGTTAAGTCTATAATCTCTTCTTTTGAGGATGAGGTGTATGCCATTGGCCTCGCCCTTTTACACGTTCTGGCTGTTGAAATGTCAGATTCCATCTCTTCAGAGCACATCGTAGTGCACTTTGGCCCTCAACAGAGCACTCCCCTCTTCCTGAAACATTGGTCAATTCGCGGGCCAGGTCGCCTACCCGCGAACAGCTTCCCGTAATTGTTTCCAGAGTCAGGGCCGGGTCACCTACCCCAGACTCATAGCAGTTGCAGGATGACGACAGAGGGTGGCCTGCTCTAGCACCACCTAACACCGCCGTTGTGTGGATATCCCTTCCACACCGTTTACTTGCTGAACTTGTACTCATCATCATAATCAATAATTTTTTGGATGGCACAAGCCAGCAGAAAGGAAAGAAATTCAAGAAGCAAGAGACGAAGAAAAGAGTAGAAAAAAAGGGGATAGGAAGAATTAAACATAGAAATAGCCACACAGAGAGCAATCACACACCATTCATACCATCCCTTTTAGTCGCCTCTTACGACAAGCAGGGAATACTGTGGGAGTATTCTACTACCCCCAACCCACGGGGGGGACCCTGACGCAACCCTGACGCAACCCTGACGCAACCCTGACGCAATATTCATCTTAGTATGCTAGAGAAGTATAACTTCTTACGTGCGTACATAAGTACACACACTAGATTTTTATGTATATTTTATTTCTAGGTACTAATTGCTATGGAGTCAGGAATTAAACCTCTGAATCTCCATTATTTAGAGCCTCTAGAAAAGGCCCAATGTCTTTAGGATTGACGCGTAAAAGTCATTACAGCACCAACACTTTGGACGGATTGTTACGCTGCTGTAAACACAGTCGCTTTAAACGGTTCCTTTCTCATATTATTCTAAAACGTCATTCAAAAGAGAAACAAAGGATTTCATTTTAATTTCCTTACCAGCATTTAAATATCTGACGAACGAGTGATGGTCATTCGTCTGGTTCAGGCAACAGTGTTTGCAATGGAGATAGGAATCTTGACGGCGGGCAAGAGATTGCCGAAAGGCAATCGTCTTTCATAGTTTAATCTCTTCATGAGTAAGGATGACGGTCTCTTATAAGTAGGAAGTCGGTTGACTAGCTCTTACCTATCCTTCGATCGGAAACACCAACCAATTTTGTCCCAGAATTCACATCTCAGTTAATTCTTATGCCACATGCACACTGCTAGTGTCTCCGTGGAAAGTAAACAGCTGGCCCTTCGAGCCGGCTGATCAGTAGGCGCTTACACCTTCTCATTTTATCAATGAGAGAGTCTCTACTTTGATTTAGGACGCCGATTTACAAAGGTTACCTAAGAACCGGTTAAGTAGGTTTTCAGCTTCTTCAGCGCATTAGAAACAATTTCTGGAAACGTTGGTCGAGCGAGTATTTAGCACCCTTGCAGTGTCGAGAAAAGTGGAGGGATCCTTGCGAGAACATCACAGTAGGTCAGCTTGTGATAGTACGGGACGACTGGTAATCCACCTAAAAATTGCCTTAGGCAGAGTCACAGAGATGCATCCTGGCCCAGATGGTTTGTTAGTAGTCACCGTAAAGACAGCAACCTGTTCACGCCAGCGACAAAGTGCGCGGCTATCCCCCTCAGATTAGCAGATACAGAAACTTATGATACTCAATTAATAACACTTGATTATTGTTCGTCAGTATGACAAAGGCAGGCAGGATGTTCGGTGAAATTAGGGAATTTGACCGATTTGTATTGCGCGCTGAATAAGTTAGATAGCGACAGCGTTGCGACATTAAATTGTTTAGAATCACACCCTAATTGGGATCGGTTACGATTGCCTTAGTTGAGTTATGAGAGCGCGAGGAGGCATTAGAGATACATGTAGGACTGCCTTATCATGCCAGGTACATGCGAGTGCGTCTTGAGGTATGTGGGAGGGGTGATGCGTGCGTGGGGCCTTGGTCTCGAGGGCGCAAGCGGTAGTCCAGATCTGGATAGCGAGGAGGAAGTGTACGATTCTGGAAGAGGAAAGTGACGTCATATTAGCATTATCTAAGTGAGAGTGGCAGTGGTCCGAGTAGTGCGTGTTCGTGCTACCAACGGGTAAGATTCAGGGGTTGCAGCTGCAAAACTACATCTGTGCATTTTACAACCGTTTAGAGGTTGTAGCTGCAAAGCTACAACTGTATATTTACAACCGTTCAAGGGGGCTGCAAAGCTACAACCGTGCCTTTTTCTAGAATAGTGGTGATTCTTTGCAGTGCTCGCCGGTCTACCAACGTAGGATAGAATTGCAGCGTCTCAGGCTACACCCACGTTGAGGTTGTTGGCGACGAGTATAACGCGCACTTGTAGGACTGATAACGTGTTCAGGTAGACTGCGTATCTTGAATAGTTGCAACGAAAACAAAGGTAAGAAAGATCTCTAGCGTAAGGAAGAAAGAGGTCCCTTCGCGACGAAATTAGTGCTTACGTTCTTTCTTTAACTTGTCCGCAGGATACTACTTACTGTATAATTTGTTTAAATAAGGTCACTGCTTGCCCTGGCTTTTCTCTCAACTTCGTGATAGTTTTTATGCCGAAAAAGTGTTCTATACCGCGTAAAATTGTGTTGATTGATTGATCTTTCCTTTTCTATCTCACTCATTCGTACTTTGAATTAACCAAACTCACGACATTAATTTCAAACTGTTAAGTCTTATATTCTACATACAATACATTTGTTTATTTCTTATTTCAAGGTACTAATTGCCATGGAGACCGAAGTTATACCTCCGAATCTTTATTATTCCGAACCTCCAGAAGAAGCCCAATGCCTTCGGGACAGACGCGTAAAAGTAATTACAAAACCAACACCTTGGACGGATGTTACGCTGCTCTAAACCCAGCCGCTTTAAACGGTTCCTTCTCTGACATTATCCTAAAACGTCATTCAAAAAAGAAGCAAAGGAGAAAACTTTCACCTGATAATATACCACGACTTTTTGTAGCTTCTTGTCGAACTCAGGAAATGATATCGTCAATCTGTAATTTGTAAGATATTTATTTACAACCGAACTGATTAGGCCAAATGATCGTGAATTATATTCTATTTGTGTTTAGTTAAATTCGAGAAGAGGAGATGATGAACTGGCTCAATTACCTACTAATATTACTGAGAAACCATTTCCTAATTTTCTGTATTCTGGGTATACAGTAATTCCAGATTTTGAAGCAGCTGATTCAGAGCAATCGATAGAGATTGTTCAAACTCATTTGTCGGCTCAATCTCGGGAGATTTGGTACGTTTTTTCGAGGATGAGATCACAATGGACTGGAATAGGTACTACAAAAATTGTATTTAAATAATTAAAAAATGTTATATCGTATATTTTAAATGTAAAATGTTCTCTTAGGTGAATCACTAATGAAAATACCAATCTCTGCCGAAGCAATAAAAAAATGTGATTTAGTTTTAAGACTTCGAAGTTACGATATTGTACATATTATATGCGATAAAAATCCAACCATATACGATAATATTAAAAACTGCTTTCTGGGAATAGCAGCAATAAAAGTAATAATCTATCTGATATTTTCTATTATGCAGTGTTTATTTTTTTTTTTTTAATGAATAATTTCGGATAATTGTTACATAAATTGGTCTGGTAGATACTCTATATGCTGTTAACGTGAAACCGAATTACCTAATCGGGCATTCTTTTTGTGAGCTGGTTTGTTCTTAGCAGATGGTTGCTTTACTGCTGAGGAAATGATATTAAGCGCTCTTTCTCGTGGTTTCGCTTCAGTAGAAAGTGATTTACACGGAACGATGGCCACAGTAGGTCTGGGTTACAAACAGTTGCAACATTTCTGTCCTGAAGACATTCATGTTGCTTGTCATAATGGACCCGACAGAGCTACAATAAGTGGACCTACCGAGTCCATAAAAGCTTTGAAAAAGAATTGCAGGTAAGGCTTAGAAGATTTCTTGATAGACATTGAAAATATTAAAATTTGAAACTCTAATTATTTTTTCTGTAGAGTAAAGGAATATTTGCTGAAACCGTGCTGACTAGTAATATTGCTTTTTATAGTCGGTAAATTTCTCCAGCTGGTCCAAAGTAATTAGAATATTTAAAAAAAGTCAGTTTTTAACCAAAATATCGCAGTAAACGTTGGATATGCACGTCTATTCTTAAAAATGAGTGGCATTCAATGAAAGCTCACTTATCTTCACCGGAATATCATACGAATTATCTCCTTTCTCCTGTCATATTCGAAGAAATATTAACAATGTTACCAAAAAATGCTATAACGATTGAAATTTCACCCCATGGACTTCTACAGGTATATTTGTTGAAAAATATATTTTAATAAAATTTTTTAAATTAAATAACCTATTATTTTTAATTTATTAGGCAATTCTAAAAAAATCATTGGACAGTGATTGCATTTATTTATCATTAACAAAACGAGGCCATAAGGACAATACAACTTTTATTTTATCCATTAGGAGAGCTTTATAATTTTGGATTTCCAATAACGCCAGGAAAGCTCTATCAGAGAGTTCCTTATCCTGTTTCTAAAGAAACCCCATATATTTCTCCTCTTGTTCGATAAGTACACAGTTCTGATTGGTAAGTACAAAATAGACTTTTCTCAAATGGATGGTATAAACTATTATTGTGTATGTTTGACAGGTACGTGGAAGGTGGTAAATGGCGGGAGACTCAACAAACTGAAGAACTGGTAGATTTAGAATCAGATAAATACAAGTTTTTACGAAATTTTAAAATTGACAGCAATGTTATCATTTCTTCAGCTGTCTATTTAAAGTTGGTTGTGAATATTTACTCGAATTTTATACCGAATAAGGCGGATAATTCTTTTATACTCGAGAACATTATTATTCACAATAAATTACTAGAAGTACCTAGAAATGGCAAAATTCATTTAATTATTATGATATTTGAAGGTATAAATAGCAATCCTATAAATATAATATTTTGAAACAATATTTGAAATAATGTAAATTTTCAGGTTCAGGAAAATTTGAAGTAAAAACTAAAGATGATATTATGATAGCTCCTGGAACTATTCGCTTAGCAGAAACAGAAAAGAAAGATATTCCAGAAATCACTTTACTATAAGAAGAAACGGATATTTTAGACGAAGAAAATATTTACACTAATCTACTTTTAAATGGTTACCAGTATGAAGAATCTTACAATATTATAAGCGGACTTTCTACATCGTGTTCTAATGGAGCACTTAAATGGAGCAGAGACTGGAGATTATTACTAGAAGGATTAGTTCAAGTCCATATTATCAGCAGTAGGAATAAAAATATATTGGTACTGAGTAGGATACAAAAACTCGTCATCGAGATGGAAAAATTAACAGAAAAATGAAAGAAAACAATAGTAAGCATTTGAAACATAATATTAACTTACTCGTGGTTATTAAGATACAATAGAGACGAAAAGTTTTAAAACTCTTTAAATTCTTTACCAAGTAAATAAAAATTGAAATGAATGTGTAAATCTTAAGAGCATTTTTGGACCAAACATAAATAAATAGTAATTTTTTTAATTTATAATCAAGAATAAGAAATTAAAATTAACATTATTTAATAAATTATGCTTTGGTAATACTTTATTTATGACTGTATCTTTAAAAATAATAATCGGCAGCTAATTTTTAACGTTTAAGTACTAACATTTACAATTAGGAAATATTACAATAGACAATTTGTTAAAAGAAAAACGAATAGTATGTAAGAAGGCAATACGTATATTTTTTTCCAAACGACATAAAAATAGTTTTTACACCAAATATGCTCATACATCAAACTTGGTATATTATTAAAAAATATTTTTCTGATCACTTATTTAAATATCGTGTTTATAAATGTTTCGACGAAAAATAAGGTAATGTATTATAGTTTAACAAACTGTATGAACTATACTGTTTTTTTTTTCGTATCCTTACCGATAAAGTTTGAAAAACGGCAAACCTAATTGCTTGCACCGGAATTACAATGAGTGGAATCAAATTTAAAGTAATAATATTTAAAAACAGGAATTCGAAAATTGTCGCGGATGAACATCGATTTATCCAGAATATCGAAAAAACAAAGATGGATATCGACGACGTAGTACACGCAGTACTAGGATTAATTTCAAAAAATATTGGCATGAACAGTGAAGAAAAGATATTGTTAACGAATGAGTCAAAAAAGAAAAATGAGAATATTTTGGATTTTCTCGAGAATACCATAAAAAGGACGAGGAAAAACTTCAATTTAAAATTAATTGGTAGAGAGTTGCTTTATAAGACAATTCATGAGAATTTTATTTTAACGATTATAAATAACGCGCATTATACCGATGTAAGAAGACTTATTAGTACTCTCGGTAAAGAATCATTTTTATTGACAATCATTGAAACAAAAGAGGAAGATAACGCGAATTCTGTATTGACAAGTGTAGGATTAAACGTCATCCTGAAAATAAAAATTGATCTGTGTCGTACAGATCTTCTTTTACATAAAGAAAGAAATTTAGGAAAAACTGTTGTCGCTAATAACCACGAAAACTGTTTAGATTGGTTAAAAATCTGCTTACAAGACTAAAAATATGACAATGTTATATTTGTGGTTAACACTATTATCGATAATGATAGATTTGAGATACTTCGAGATATAAAAAGAGGACCTGCGTATAAAAAACTTCAAATTTTTGATCTACAAGATGCTAAGGGACCGAAATTCTCACTTCAAAATGAATTCTATGAATCACAAATAAAACTTAATCTTCGTGAAAATGTATTAGCCCCAATCGGGGTATGGGGCACATACAGATGGATGCTATTGCGAGTAAAATCTTCTTTTTCTATGCGTTGGCAAGCGAAAATTAATAAATCAGGCTCATTAGTATGGATGGAAAAATTACCATTGATTAAAGAAAAAATAATAGGATGGTGAAGGTAAAATGTTCTGCATTTGACTTAGGTGCATACGAATATTGGTTAAAAAAATGATGTCAGCCTAGAATCACAGATATCTAGTACAGAATATTCAGGGACAGATGAGAAAGGTCGTAGATTAATGGGACTAGTTGATAATTTCACTATAAGTAATGAAATTTCAGCCGATCCAGATTTTACTTGGATTATTCCAGACAGTTGGAGCTTCGAAGATGCTTCAACAATTCCCCAAGCCTATTTGGCAGCTTTCTGCATTTTGCATTCGGATACTTGGAGGTTTAAACGAATTAAAACTGTATTAGTACATTATGGTGCTAGCGACGTAGGACAGGCTCTCATAAATTTATCCTTATCTTATAATTTGGATGTTTACACTACTTACGAAACCTAAGCAGAAAAACGAGTGATCGAGTCGATGCGACCACGTTTACCACAGTCTAATATTATGAAAGTTAAAGACTATAGTATTAATATAATGAATATTACGAAAGGCAAAGGTTTTGATTTTGTAGTTGCAAACAATTCCATCTTAGACGATATGGAAAGTTGTTTGGACATTGTTAAAAATATAAAACATTTGGTAATGATTTACAATTTTAAAGAGCCTAATTACAATCCATTACCACTATCTAATTTAATACGGTTCATAAGTGTATATAGTTACTGTTTACAAGACCTTATCAAGTTACTACAAAAAAAAGAAAGAATAAGCGGAATTGATGATAAAAGCTCTACAGGCGGGTACAATAAAACCAATTATATCACGAAGAATTATGATTCAGGGAGCAACAGAAGAGAGAAAAATTGAGGCTTGTGAACGTTACGGAAAAGTAATTAAATATATATAAATTTTATGAAATATTACGTTCGATTTGTTGACAATTATGATAAGAATGTATTTTTTTACAGGTTTTGGTCAACTTGCAAGAAGAAAAAATATTCTCTAATTTCATTCCGCAACTTTCCTTTCATAGCGATAAATGCTACCTTATTATCGACGGTTTTAATATCTTTGGCAAAGTACTGATCGAATGGATGATCGAACAAGGAGTTAGAAAATTAATCATTGTTTCTAATATGTCAATAGAAGGTCACGAAAACTCGGTCCTTAAATGGCAAGAAAATGGCGCAACGGTCATTGTCCGACATGAAGTGGACTTAAGCAAAGCCGCAAGCTTTGACAAATTACTGCAAGAAGCTTTGACAATAGGTGAACTCGATGGTATATTCGATCTACAGAGAACGAAAATAAATTCGTGAAGTTCTTCGTCAAAGTATTTCAAAGTTACTGAATTACTTGATAAACATAGCAGAAAGCTATGTCCATCACATGTGAAATTCTTTATTTTCTCTTCGCTCAACTTGGTCGAAGATAGCTTAAGAGACCATAATATAGAAAAATTATGCACAAAAAGAAAAGAATCTTTTCTTCATGGATTATTTATTTTATTGTCTAATTTTGTAGAAAATACACTAACTGAGACTGAATTCAAAAATTTATATTACACAAAAATGTCATTGTTATTAAAACGACTAAATGCTATACTGTGCTAAGACTCTTCACTAATCGCTGTTCGCCATATAATAGCAGATAATTCCGTAAATGGCAAAGAGAAAAATATTCTCGCTGAGGAAACCGACAAGGAGGTAATTTTAAATTATTTTTATTTCATTAATCTCATTATCAAATTTTTATTCTGATTAGCTTACGATAGTATTAATATTATAATAACTTTAATTAATACTATTACTAATATTATTTTTATTTTTATTATGCGTAAGTTTTATATGTCATTAATCATGATTGTGTTTAAAATTATTTAGCAACGCATTGATGAAGGAGATCAACAAGAAGAGAAAATACGCCAGTTCGAAAAATATCTTTATAATTACGATTAAAAAATCACGTAAAATTTTATAGAAATTTTGTAAGCTGCGTTAAGTATATTTTTCCTACGTTTAATCAGTCTCTTCCTTGTTTCTTATTTTATATATATATTTTGAAATTTAATTTTTAGAAGGATACTAAAAGGATTTACTTACTGTTAATTGAACGTTATAGGAGTACTCTCAAGATTAAACGAAAAAAATTAAATTGTTTTTCGACGTTCATTGCTCTTTTTGCCCCTTTCTTGACTTAAATTTTTCACTTTTTTCACGAAATACATTTTCCACTGACTTATACGTATATACTCAAACAATGTTTAAATCCAAACAGATTATTAGAATTAATTACTCTCGAAATGCAGAAGAGAAAATTCAGTCACGCAACATAATACTAAGAAAGATGCCTCTAAACATTAAATCTACAATTATTGATAAGTTTGATTATTTTCATACTTTTACATTCTTACTTTTAAGGTCGTTTTTTTTTATCTGCTACGCTCAATATTCTATTCATCAAATAGGAAAGGTTTATTAATAAAACTAAATGACTAGATCAAAAACATCTTCCAGACCTGCTTAACACTGTCGCCTAAGAGTATAGAAATGGTTAACATAAACTAAACATCCTCGAAATCATGTTTTTCCTATTGCTTTCTAAAAATATAAATTGTTAAACAAAGGATCAGTTCTCTCATAAACAAATGCAGACTCTGAAAATTCTTAGACTTAATTTTCATCTTAACTAAACTTTCGAAAAATGTTGTCAACCTCTTTGTTAAATTTTGAAACAAACGACCATTGTATACGTAATGTATCTGTTTAAAGAAAAATATAGTTTACATACTCTAAAAACTTATTCATTATGCAAAAAAGTAACTGGTCTAGGAAAAAGAAGTTAGAATAAGTCTAGAAGAAAGATCAAGAAACAAAGCGAGTAACTTCAAATTTTCTGTTGAATTCTGTACTTCAGTTTTTGTCTTATGTTTGTTAATAAAATAGTTAATAAGTAAATATGCTGCAATTTGTATAATTAATAAAGATGTCATGAAGATTGATCGTTACCGGGAAAAAATAAATTGGAAAATAAAGAATCCTAGAATGTATATTATAATAAAATTAGTTATTACCTGTGACTAGTATTGTTTTCTTATTCTAATAAATTTTCTACTTTAAATACCCTTTTACAATCTTCGTTCTCCCTATTTTAAGTCCTATACCTCACTAACATATAATTATTTATTTCACTCAATTGAAAAGGCATAAGAGTCTAAACAAAAACTAATCTCGTACTATTTATTACGCAACAGGAAGTAACAATACTTTTTGAAGTTATACTTCTTTCGATGCGTTTAGAAAAAATTAATAAAGAGAAGAAAAGAGAAGTACTTCACGTACTTATACTCTCTCATTTCTTTCACGCCATAGCAACATAAAACATTTCTTATAACTTTACCTAACCGAAAAACAACTTTACTTATACTCGAAATACTAACTAATATATTTAACAAAAATTGTTCTTGAACATTCATTTCATAACGTTTTTTGCTTTCATATTTATTCTAATCCAACATATATAATAAATCGATCGATTGAAAATATGATTCTTTACTTTTTCTTGTAAAATAAATAAATAAATATAATTAGTAGCTTATCTTCTCATACTTCCAATCCTTTTATATATATATTTCTTCTTCTTCTTCTTCTTTCTTTAGTTTAGGCAAATTGCCTGTTTCGTAAAAGACGTTTTTCTGCCTATTGCACTGTTAAATTGTCGCACCATCGTTTTCGTGGGCGTCCCGTGCTTCTGCGGCCTACAGGTGACTTATCCCGTGCAATTCTGACAATTCTTCCGTTGTCCATTCTGTTAATATGTTCGTTCCATTCTTTTTTTCTTTTTAGTATCCATTCGTTGATGTTTTCCACTTTGCATGTTCTTCTTATATCTTCACTTCTCTCTCGATCCAGTAGTGTTTTCCCAGCTATTCTGCGAAGAATTCTCATTTCGGTTGTCTCTAGTAACTGTTTCGTTTTCGCCGTGTCTGGTCGAGTTTCTGCGGTATGTGACATAATAGGTCTTACCATTGCCTTGTAGATTCTTGCTTTGGTCTCTATGTCAATGTTTTTGTTTCGCCATATTGTGTCATTCAAACAACCCGCTATTCTGGATGCCTTCATTGTCTGTTCTCTTACCTCTGCTTCAACATCACCATATCCTGAGATTTCTATTCCTAGGTACTTAAATCTCATTTCCTGCTGAATAACCTTCCCTTCAATTTCCAGTTTGCATCTTAACGGCGTCTTTGATGTTGTCATGCATTTAGTTTTCTGGGCCGATATTTTCATGTTGAATGATTTGGCTATGCAGTTAAATCGGTGTAGTAGACGTTGTAGATCATCCTCATTTTCGGCCACTAATACAGCGTCATCAGCATAGCATAGGATGGTTATTTCTTCGCTGCCCATTTTATATCCTTTTAGCGATCTTACGTTTCTTATTATTTCGTCCATAATGATGTTAAAAAGCAGGGGACTTAGGGAATCCCCTTGTCGGATACCGCGACCTGCATCAATCGGTTCAGTCAAGGCGCCATTTATCTTTGCTTGGATCTTATTGTTTCTATAGATGTCCTCTATGGTCTTGATAAGATTGTTCGGAATTTGCCGGTTATAGAGGAGGTGTATAACATCCTTTACTGCACTCGGTCGAATGCCTTTTCCAAATCAATGAAACACATATATGCTGGTCTGTTGTATTCAATTGATTTTTCTGTTATCTGTCTTATGATGAAAACCGCGTCTGTGCATGATCTACCTGATCTGAATCCCTGCTGTTCGTCTTCTAGATTCGTTAAGCTGTTAATTTTATTCGTTATGACTTTTGTTGTTAGTTTCAATGAAGTATTTAAAAGATTTATTCCCCTGTAATTTGTAGGTAGTTTTTTGTCTCCTTTTTTAAACATAACTATAGTTGTGCTGATTCGCCATTCATCAGGTATTTTGTGTTGGCATAGTATTTTTTGGATTAGGAATGTTAACTGTTGTGTGAGACGTTGGCCACCATATTTAGTAATTCGTTTGGGATGCCATCTTGCCCTGAGCTCTTCCTATTCTTTAGTTTTCGAATAGCTGTTTCTACATCACTGGACTCAATTTGTATGTCGTTTTTAGTTACTATTTCTGGCGTATTTAGTTCCACTTGAGGTTCTTCTGATTTATAGAGTTCTGTTAAGTAACTAATCCAGGTTTCTCTTGTGATCTGATTTGTTTCGATCATTTCGTTGACCTCCTTTCTTTGATTTCTAATAAATCGCCAGATTTGTTTTTGTAGTCCATAGAAGTCACTCTCCATTCTCTTCGAAAAAATCTCCCAATGATGTTGTTTTGTTTGCCTTACTAATGTCGCTGCTTGATTCCGGATTCGTCTATACATTTCGTATGATTCAGGTGTTCGTAATGTCCTATAGTTAAGGTATGCCATTTTCTTTTTTTTGCATATTTCCTTAATCTCTGGGCGGAACCAAGGAGTCTTGATCATTCTAGCCCGGTTTTTTACAGTTCGTGTTCCCAGGGCTTCGTATGCAGCTTCTAAAATGTTGGTTCTTAGTTTCTTCCAGGCTATGTTTATGTTATCTTCTTCTTTTATTGGGTCTTTTTCGATTTTTTCTTTCAACCTGTTCTCGTATAGTTGTTTGGTTGGTAAGTTCCATAGTGACTCGATGTTTATTTTCGATTCTTGAGTTGCTCGTGCAAGATTCCTTTGGGGTTTAAACTTCATTCTTATTTTTGCTAATAGCAGGCTATGATCGCTTCCTACATTCGCGGAGTTTAATGTCCTAACATCTAGTATTTGGTTTGGTTGGACGTATCTGTTAGTAACAATGTAATCAATTGTAGACCTGAAGCCTCTGGTGTTGCTATATGTGAATTTGTAGTGCTCTTTGTTGTTATAAAATGTATTGTTAATCCTTAGCTCGTTAAATGTGCACAATTGTGTCATAAGTTCTCCATTATCATTTAACACATTTTCGTTGAACCTTTGTTTAATTCCAGGTATTATTTCGTTTCCGATGCGGGCGTTAAAATCTCCAAGGATTATTATTTGTTGGTTACTTGGTAATGATCCGACTAAATTTTGTAGTTGGTCGTAGAAGGCTTCTCTTTCTTCCTTCGATTTGTTATCTTCAGGTGCATAAATTGACACTATATTTAACTTTTTGTCATCCGCTTCCATTTTTACAACCAAGATTCGTGAAGATACGTATCTACATTCTTGTATGTTATTTTGATACTTCTTAGACACTGCGATGGCTACCCCTTCTTTTGCCCTGATTTGTTGTTCTACCCCACTATATATCACTAAGTAGTCTTCGTACTGTATTGCCCTTTGCCTTTCTTTTTGGTCTCTTGTAAGGCGCAAATATCGATGTTATTATCCTTCAGTTCTTTCAGGGTCTCTTGATCTTTATTATTGAATGACTTGATGTTCCATGTAGCCAGTCGCATTATGTGTTCTTTCTTCCATTTCTTTGTCCATTTTCTTGCGTGTGTCGTCATCTGTATTTCCGTCCTGTTCCGAGGCCAAAACTCTTTTCTATGAGCAATTTTCTTTTTTTTTACGTTGGGTAGGGAGCTAACCTGATCCAACAACCTTCCTCCTTTTCCCGGGCTTAGGACCGGCAACATGATCGCTGATCTGCGATCATGCAGGCGGAGTTTATATTTATATATATTTATAAAATTAAAAAAATAAATAAATGAATAAAAATAAAATAATAAAAGAAAAATAAATCGGCTTACATTAGCGAATATTATTGATCATCAAGCAGGTAGAGGGGAACAGGTATATTTATAAACTATATTCTATATAAAAAGAAAATTAATAATAATTATAATAATAATTATAACATTATTTAAAATATAAACAAGGAAAACTAAAAAGTTATAAGAAACATTTATAATGATAATAATAATAAGAATATTATTTCTAATAATATTAATAATAATAAAATTTTTTTTTTACCTTTTTTTTTTGAAGTTATTTTATGAAATTATTTTTGAAGTTATTGAGGTTATATTCGTTTTGGTACGCCAAAGAAGTATAACTTCCTACGTGCGTACATAAGTACAAACATCAGTTTTTTTATATTTCATACATTGACTAGTTTCTTAATAAGGTTTAGCTAAATATGCGGCTCTACATTTTTTTTCCAATCGAAGACCGAAGCAAAACCAAGAAAAAGACTCCATTCTAGCATCGGATCTATGCATATAAATTTTATTTTTCAATAGAGTTTACGATATAAAATTTCTTTTAATTAATGTCTTCTTCGTAGAGATTTCATGTGAATTATGATGCGAATTGAATTCAAACACAATTACAAGGAAGTTACATGAACCTGTTAAAAGGTAAAAATAATTATCTTGCTTTGGAAAGAAACAAATAATATAATTCTCTTACAAATTTTCTGGAAAGATATTTATTCAAAGCTTTAGAAAGCTTATTCCTTCCACATAGATTATCAATCATTTTACTGGAAAAGAGAGTTCATTATTTTCAATCGGTAAGAAGAAGTTTTCGATACTAAAATCATCAAAGATTTTAAAAGACACCGTCTTCTTCTTATTCACACTGGGAAGAAATAATGTGCAATAATATTCTATCAAAAAAATTGTAAAATGAGTTTACTTAGTTTTTTTTAAATTTTTGGAGTGAACATCTTTTAACGCGTTGGGGAAAATGTAATAGGGAGGGATTTTGTTCCGAGCGTCTGGGAAAACGACACCATGAAGTTTGTCGGTATTTACGACGCGCAACAAAACGATTTCCAGTTTACGGCATGAAGTTGTCTCCTCTTCTTCTTCCCCTTTTTTTCTCAAGCGGGTCACCAATCCAAATACTAATCGTGCTCAGCGCTGCTCTACTTAAATGATCGAGCGAGAACTAATGCTGTAATAGCCGTTGACGCATAAAGTAATTCGATATATATCCCTTACATTTATTGTGGACTGATATCTATATTTTTATATTTTTAAAGTTATTCTTTTTATTCTTTCTTTATATATAATATATCATCGGTTGAAAATATTTTTCTTTTCTTTTTTGAAGTTATTTAGTTAACTTAATAGAAAAGAATAATTAGTAGCTTTTCTACTGATATTTTAAATCCTCCTCCTTTTTACCTGGTCACGCTATAAATATATATATATTTATATAAAATAAATAACTTTAATAAATAAATAAGAATAAAATATAATAGTAAAAGAAAAATAATCTTCTTCCATTAGAAAATATTATCGATCATCAAGCAGGGAAGAGGAACAGGATTCTTTATCGACTATATTCTATGTAAAAATAAAATTAATAATAATAATACTAATAATGTAATAATAATAACATTAATTAAAAAATAATCTAGGAAATAAAAAGTAAAAAGGAAAATTAATAATGATAATAATAATTATAATATGTTATCATTGTGATAGGTAATCTGTAATTAATTATAAAAATATGGAGAAATTAGCATGAAAGAATGGAAACGTATTGTGCAACATGAATTTTTTTTGATTGTTTTGAAGTTATACTTCTTCTTTAAGACTAAATAACGAGCGTAGCCTGACGAGGATTTCCTTCAGAATTCGTGAGACACTCAACGTAATTGCAATTTATGTACCATTTATAAAGATTATAGATTCTTAGCGTATATTCGAAATACGCGGCTCAATCATTTCGAAAATATTGAAAATAAGGAAATTTTCTTATTGTCTCTCCCCAATTTTTATCGTTGCTAAGTACGCCCTGCAGGCCCTATTAAACAAAGCACTCGTCCAATTCTTTAACTGGACGTCTACGACGACACGTCTTACATAAGCAGCAAAGAATTTACAAAGAAAGCGACGAACAAAGCGATTTAAGCTAGAAGCGAAATAAGAAAAGTATAAGTATTCCTTATACTTCCATAAACGAGGTGAGCCTTTTGTTGAATGTACAAGCGAAGCGAGCAAGAGGTGAGATACGTGTTTAGTTTTTTGTTAAAACCGCAATTCCTTATTATATTTAATTTATCAACCAGAGCTTTTTTGCTACAAGGCTTTTTGACTGACGAGCCAATATAGTATTATACTTTTATTTACTTAACCAAGAGTTTTTCTTTTTCTTATTTGTTGTTTTTTTTATTAATTTTGCGTAATAATTGTATTTTATTTAAATTATATTTCTTATCTTTATTTTATTAAAGTTTTTATTGAAGTTATATTTTATTTTATTTACAAATGTAGAGTATATATTGGCATTCAGGAAAATTGTAGTTATTTCATATTGAATACAATGAAGATGGAGAAGTAAATGTTATGTGGCTTATGTTTTCAGATTCACTAAAGATTGGCTAGAAAATCGTACAGAAAGTTGCTGGACACGTTGCGATTTAAATTAATAAAACAATAGTGCCGATCGGACGTAGATCTCCAACTATTCTCCTTAGCAGCAATACAAAAATGAAGATTAAGCGTTCACATTTATCTATAGTTTAAATTTAATTATTTATTATTAATTATTGAAAATTTATTTATTTTATTTTAATAATTTAAATTATTTTAATTTTGAAGTTATTATTAAACTATAATCTCTTGCAGCTTTTTATTGACCAGAATCAGTATACATTTTAATTTCTGTTTTAGTTTTCAATACGCAAAAACTAATGCAGAGAAATGTAGAGATTATCGTCTTCGTAGGAAAAGGAATCAGGAAAATAAGGAAAATAATGAGGAAAATAAGGAAAACATAATGCACGCTAATGCCAAACGTTGTAGGGTTCTTGGCTGCGAAGAAAAATTATTCAAAAAGGTTATGAATTGCCTGCGAATGAAATTTTATGTACTCCGTCATCTTCTAATTTACTTTGCGAACCATCGGCTAAGCCTTTGATTACCGGTACAAATTTAAATAATTTAAATGACCCAGCAATAACTAATATTATTGCTAATTATTAATTTTTTTGTTTGGTTTTTATTTTTTTAAGTTATTTGAAGTTACTTACATTTATTTTATTTAACTTTTATTTTACATTTATTTCTTTAAGAAATCCAATTGTCTGCGAATGGAACTTTATGTGCACAATCGACTTTGAATTTACTAGTAACTTCTGAACCATTAGCTCAGCCTATGATTAACGGTACAAATTTATACAATTTAAAACTCACAGCAATAACTAATAGTACTGTTAATTATTATATTTGAACTTATACTTCTTTTGGTACGTTTGGGAATTTGGTCTTTATTTTTTACTTTTACTTCTTCAATATGCATCGTTGTCTACTGCAAAAGATTTCTATCACAACTATATTACTGTGCAAGCTGATGTACATATGGAAAATTCTTCTATGCCATGTCATCATCGTATAACATCAAAGAACATTACATTAACTAACATGGAGCAAAGTTCACGATCTCAAGTACGAAATAATAAATATTTAGCTGACGCTTCGATTATACATGTATGTAGGATTCCAATATAAAGATGAATAGAATGTTTTAATGTAAATGCAATTTAATCTGATACAATACAATACAATAATAGATGTTCGCTGCTTAAAGGCTAAACGATGACTGACTTAAATCTTTGCGCTTTAGTCCACTGTTTATTTACATAGCAACGTACCGCTGCACGTCGCTACCCCCAACGGTCCTACCAACCATATCGTATTTTGTTTCATAGTCCCTTTGTCTAATTTCCCTTCCCACACTCGGCCATATCTGCATCTCCTTCGGCCCCCGAAGGGAACTCTTCGAACGGTTTCATGTAATCCGCCGCCGTTGTGGTGATCTTTGGTCCTTCATCCCCACCAACACGAATCACTTCATATCGGTTATTTCTCTTACATCTAGATATCTTATACGGACCTAAGAATTTCTTTTGTATCTTTAACCCCGCACCAAACTGCGTGCGCTTTATCGCTACTAAATCGCCTTCGTTGTAAACACTCGCTTTCTTACATTTACGGTTATAATTACGCCTATTCTCTTCTTGAATTTTTAACAGACTTTCCTTCGTTGCTTCTCTCAGTCTTAAGCGCTCGTCAGAATATTGCAATATCGCCTCTTTCTCTATTAATTCTAAAATAGCTAAATCTTCGCGCTGCTTCATTTTTACGCCAAACATCACCTCGAAAGGTGACGCATCTACACTACGCTGATAAGTGCTATTAATCGCTCTTTGGACCTTATCTACGTGCTTATACCACTTGTCAGGCGCGTCCATCGACATCTTAGTCAGTACCGAGATAATAATTCGATTAATTCTTTCAACCTGACCGTTTCCTCTCGGTATACCGGTGGTAGTTAGAACGTGCTCGACCCTTTCCGTCATACAATACTCTTTAAACTCTGTTGCCGTGAATGCGGTTCCCTTATCTGTAATAATACGTGTCGGATTACCGAATGTTCTCTGCTGTATCCCAAGTTTTTCTAACGTTTCCCGTGCGGTTGTCGTCTTAGTTGGGTATAGCCACACAAACTTAGAAAACCCATCTACCACTACCAAGATATGCTTATAAGCTTTACTCGTCGCTGTCATCGGCCCTAGATAGTCGACATGATAAGTCTCGAGCGGTCTATCCCCCTTCGGTATCGGCTGTAACTGACCTTCCTTTTTCCCCTGCTTACGCTCCGCTAATATACACGGTACACAACAGCTGATGATCTTTTCGATTTTTTCTTTCAGACCCGGTATATAAAATTCTTCTTTTATTTTTTCGGCTACCTTTCGTACAGAGAAATGACCATTTTCGTGAATCTTTCTTATGATATTAGACTGCATGCTCGTAGGCAACACTATCACGTTCTTATCGTTTACACGCTTCATCAAAATATTATTTTCTAAAATATAATCTTCGTATGGCTCTTTTTCTACTACAAGACGTATGACACGTAATCTTTCCTCTTCTTCCTGTTTCTTTCTTATATTTTGTAATAACGTATCTTCGATACACATTACCGGATAACGACTAAGTGCATCTACATGCTTCATTCTTTCTCCTGGACGGTGTTCAACTTCAAAGTCAAATTCTTCCAATGACAACGCCCACCTTGCTACCTTCGGTGCTAACTCCCTTTTCTTAAGCGTCTTTTGGAATGCCTGGCAATCCGTAACTAACTTAAATCTTATTCCTAACAAATAGACTCTAAACTTCTGAACTGCTTTAATTATCGCTAGGACTTCTAATTCATACGAATGGTACTTCCTCTCTGCTTCCGACGTTTTATAACTCATGTAATGAACCGGATGGTAATTATTTTCGTTTTCGTATTTTTGCAATAATACGGCGCCAAACCCGTCTATACTTGCATCAGTATGCAATTCCGTCATTGCTCCGGGGTCATAAATACGGAGCACCGGCTCTTGAGACAAAAAATACTTTAATCGCGAATACGACTCTCTTTCAGCGGTATCAAAGACAAATGCCTTACCTGCCTTTAACAAATCTGATAATGGTCTTGCTATCTTAGCGTAATCCTTAATAAATTTACGAAAATATCCTGTCAGACCTAAGAAACTTTGAATTTGTTTTCTATTCTTCGGTTCCGGAAACCGTTGTACCGCTTTTACTTTCGTGGGTGATGGCCGAATACTCCCATTCCACACCACATGTCCTAAGAACTCAATTTCCTCCCGAAGGAACTTGCATTTCTTCCAATTTATAATTAACCCGTTCTGAGCTGCTACCGTTAACGTTATTTCCAACTTTTTACACGCATCTTCGTAATCGATACCTGGGATAATAAGATCGTCCATGTATGTTAACACTATTTTCTTCCTTACCAAATCGCCAAAAACCTCATCAATAAATCTTAAAAAACTGGCGGGACTGCTACATAACCCAAAAGGTGTTCTAAGAAACTCAAATTGCCCGTCTGGAGTAACAAACGAAGTGAATTTACGGCTATCTTCCTCAATCTTGACATGAAAAAACCCGTTCTTAAGATCAATTGTCGAAAATACCACTCCCTGTGTCAACGCATCGAGACAGTCTTCGATCAATGGCATTGGAAATCGATCTCTTACCACCTTTGCATTTAATTTACGGTAATCAATACAAACTCTGTAAGTTCCGTCCTTCTTAGGTACCACTACTACCGGACTACTATATTCACTTGTACTGGGTTGAATTATTCCCTCGTCCAACCATTCGTCTAATTGTTGCGTAACTATTTTTTTCTCTTTCGGAGCTAATCTCCTCGGCTTAGAACAAACTGGAATATTATCCGTCAACTTTATTTTTGTCTCTGTTCGCGCGTCTGGTTTAGTATTTGGCTTATAATTTTGTATTAATTCTTTTATGCGCACCTTGTACGGTTCTTTTACGTCTATTTCATCCGTATCTACATATTTTATTTCCATTATCGCCTTTATATCTTCTACTTCTTTATTTGCATTCATATCGTCTGTATCCGTCCGTCGCTCAACATAACCATAGTCGCTCGATTTTACCGATCCCTCGCTTATCTCCTCGCTGAGTCTTTTGTCTGGTCGTCTTATTTCTACTCGCCCTTTATTTATACGAACGTCTAACTCTTTCAGCAACTCTCTTCCTAAAAGAACTTCGTATCTCATATCTGACTGACTTACTACAAATACATCCGTTTTATATCTACCGTCTTCGATATCGATATTTACTTCACATCTCCCTATTGGCTTTGTTATCGCATTACCAAACCCTGCAATCGTCGAGTGGTTTCATATAATCTTGGTCCCTAATTTATTATATAGCTCTGAATTTATAATGCTTACTTCGCTGCCCGTATCTAATAACGCATATGCTAACAAACCATTAATCCTGATCGCAACTCTATCCGTAGTAGATTGAACACAATTGATACTTGCTTTATTTTCCGACGGCTGCTGTGATTTATTACAATGACTCGCTATGTGACCGAAATTATTACATTTAAAACATTTGAGACCTTTTTCTTTGTCTGGACAGAAACGATAACTATGTGCTTCCGAACCGCACCCGTAACAATGGCCTTTCTTTATCGCCGGAGATCTACCGATACGTGTCGACGCTACGTTTCCTTGATTATCTTTTCTAAATCGCGTTCCTTGTACGTTACTTTCTTTAAGTTTATCAAATATTTGAATATTATTTTTAAATTCTGTGAGCGTTCGGGATCCGTACAATACTGCCTTATCGCGACGTTCGCCTAACAAACCATCCGCTATGTACTGTATAAGGGCGTCTTCTTCGATGTTACCTTGATTCGCGATTTCTTGCATACTATAAATGTACAAACGACTACTTTCGCCTGGTTGTTGTCTACGCTTGGACAACTGCTTATGAATCGTGGCTGAATTTACCTTTACCTGAAATTCCCTAATCAAACTACGCTTTAAGCTGTCCCATGATTTAATTTCTCTTTCGAACGATATAAATTGTCTTGCCGCTCCTTTTAACATACGTTTCCCGTAGATAAACTTCTGCAAATCGTTCCATCCCAACAATACGCTGGTATCTTCAAAATCGTGGATCCAATGATCTATCAGTAGCTTATCCTCTCCGTTGAAATATGATAGGCTTTCTTCCACATCCTTTATGGAAAACGAAGCGAGTTGTTGCGTAGCAACGCTAACCGCTCCTCCTTCCCCGCGTTGTCCACCACTCTGTGATTCTTCTTCTCGTTTGCCTTCGTCTCTTCTTCTTCTTCTTCTTCTTCTTCACTTTCTTCGTCTTCGCTTTCTTCATCTTTCATCGCATCTTTCAAGCGATTTCTTAACGCCTGCTTATTTCCGACTGTGGATAACCTTAACTTCTTCGCCGCTTCTTTTAACTCCCTTAATTTCATGGAGTCAATCTGCTCATAGGTGTAATGACGGCTTCTTCCTCGACTGCTTTACCTTGACGCTTTCGTTCTTCAACTCGTCTTCTTAGTGACGTGTTTTGAACGGCCTTTTCGTTCAATTCCTCACGTCCAACTTCCTGCTCATCCGCACTTGTTTCGAGTGTTACCTTCAATTGAGCCATCGTTCAAACAGCTACTTTTCTTAATCTTAATGTTTCTTTATCGTCCTCCTATATCACCGTTACACCAACACTACCGATTACTTCACAACTTTACTTTAGTATTCACGCGTGGTCAACTTTCCTCGCGCAACACTCTTAATCAACTTAGAATCGGATTCACACTGCTGGTAATTGTAACGCAACTTTCGACTTGATACAACTTTATGCAACTTCACACGACTTTATACGACTTTATACGACTTTATACGACTTTATACGACTTTTTATTGCACACATGAAATCTATTCTCTTTTAATCCCGGCTGAGCCCCCAAATGTAGGATTCCATATAAAGATGAATAGAATGTTTTAATGTAAATGCAATTTAATCTGATACAATACAATACAATAATAGATGTTCGCTGCTTAAAGGCTAAACGATGACTGACTTAAATCTTTGCGCTTTAGTCCACTGTTTATTTACATAGCAACGTACCGCTGCACGTCGCTACCCCCCAACGGTCCTACCAACCATATCGTATTTTGTTTCATAGCCCCTTTGTCTAATTTCCCTTCCCACATGTATGGTTTAATCAAGACATTGTACTGGATGAAGAACGCAATTCGTTAACCAAGACAAAATCATGAATCAGGAATTACCTCAATCAGACGAATCTATTTATTCTAACTTTTCAGACAAGATAGTAATTGGTCATTCCACTGACGAGCAAATTGATATGGATTTTGATCCTTCTTTACTATATAGCAATTATCATCAATTTAAACGAGCTCATAAGGAATTTAAAATAAAATTCTTGGGCAATTCATTTGAACATCCATGTTCAGTATGTGACAGATTGTGGTTTAAAAAGGATTTAAAAGAGCCATCTAATGAACATAAGGTTATTCTAATAGAATTTATAACTAATGTACCTATGGGAAATACTAAGCGTTGTAATACATGCATACAAGCTTTGAACATGAAGAATAATCCTCTAATATCAACATATAACGGCTTCAATTATCCAGATGTACCTCAGCATCTACCACCTTTAGATTTAATTTCTGAAAGATTAATTTCGCCCCGTATTCCTTTTATACAGATCAGACGTCTGAGATATGTGAATGGTCAATACGGCATTAATGTCAAGTATTTAACCTGCCTGTTTCAGTTAATACAATGGTCAAATCTCTTCAAAGAAATATCGATAACGATTATTGTATAAATGTACATATTAAACGTAAGAAAATTGACCGATCTAGTTACTTACATGGCATTTTTAACAAGCGTACAGTTAAAGCTTGGCTAAAATTTTTAATACCGTCTCCATTGTATAGAATGTACGATATTAAAATTGATGCTTCATATTTTAATGATAGTCAAATTCACGACAAAGTTGGACAAAATGATGTCAGCGAACACATTCCTGTAGAAGAGAGTCTTACAGCGCACCAACCGACATTAATGTGGGATGAAGAACATATTTACGTATTGCACTTGGCGAAGAAAATTTACCTCAAAGTTTATTATTTGATGAATTTTTTTATTTCTTATTTCTTATTTAATTTTTTATTTATTTTTTTTTTTATTTTAATAAAACCCTTTTTCTTCTTCATGTATAAATAAATAAGATGATACTTTATTTTTGCAGTTATTTTTGAGGTAGTTGATGCTATATTCATTTTGGTACGCCAAAGAAGTATAACTTCTTACTTGCGTACATAAGTACACACTCTAGTTTTGTTTTCTAAAATAATTCCTATTTAACTATAATCTTTTGCAGCTTTTCGAAAAGTATCAGTATATATTTAAATTCTTTTTTCAGTTTTAAGATTTCTAAAACTAATGCAGAGAAGTGTAATCTTTATTACTAGGGTTATAGAAATGTATCTAAAAGAAAGTATCTATCACAAACAAACGCAGATCGATGTAAGGCTTATAGGTTGCAAAACAAATGTTTTGTTACGCAGAAGAAGTATAACTTCTTACGTGTGTACATAAGTACACACTCTAGTTTTTTTTTGATGTACAAGAAAAATAGTTTGTTAACTCTTCATTCGCTAAAATCTCTTTCTATATTAAGATACATATATTTTTTGAAGCGGTCATTTTACTGCTCATGGTAGGATTAGGTATACATTAAATGTCGGTAGGTTTAGTTTTAAATGCCTAATTTTATAGAAAATACACTCACTGTGACTGAAATCAAAAATTTATATTACACAAAAATGTCATTGCTTTTAAAACGACCAAATGCAGTAATTTGCATCACTTCTTAAGTAATCGCTTTATATCTAATTTACACGTCTCTGGTAATCAGCGGTGAACTTTCTGTTTGGCCGGAGCTGGTCTTTGGGGAACGGCATTAAATTTTTCGTGTGGCCGGCATCGGTCGGTAGGACCGACAGTATTAAAGTTAAAAGATAAATATCGCTTGAATTAAATGTAGTAAAATATAGTTTTGATGAGACTTATTGAAACATTCTAAACGAAAATGTAGCTGGGATTTACACATGTAACAAACTGTAAGAACTTTTTTGTTAAGTTTTTTGCTATTTTTGGCCCAAATAATTTTACATTTTGATCATAACAGCGAGAACAGTATTTCGGAGCTTTATGAACGTCTTTTTTCTTTTTCTGTAATTAATGAAAAATTGTTTTTTCCTGAATATAATTTGTTCATCTACTTGCCGTGTCAGTGCTTCCACCAATTGTCTCCGAAATATCGTTACTTACATTTTTTGTCTTGTTACTTCTTGAAAGAGGAACAGAGAATTTATAACAGCAGTGTTCAAACATAACTAAAAGACTAACTTTATATACATTTGAGAATTTTTCTCAAGGGACTGCTATACGCACTTATTTGATCTGACAATTAAAAATAGACGTCTCTGCTTTATTACATTTAACCACAAATTTTGGCTTAGAGCAAAATTCGCTTTTTATTTTTTCATTTCTTATTTGACTAGTTTTGTGGACAGAACCAAAACATTCTCTTGTCCTTCCGTTTCAACACAGTAAAACCCTGATTATTTTCTCTAGCGAAAACTTCTCCACGTTTCAAATTTTTTTTATCACTTACCTTGAGTTTTTTCTTACGATGTTTTCGAATTGTTCCAATCAAATGTGTGTTTTTGTCTATTAGGATATTTGCCAAATCAACACTGGTATACTAGTTGTCAGTACATAATGTGTGGCCTCTATGAAATCAGTTTTTTAATAAAGACATTACATCATTTGACGGGGTTTTATTTTCCTTGTCGATAGTTGTTTTGTTGTACATATGACTGTTATAAGTATATCCATAATCACAGCATAATCCTAATATTTTTATACCCTGTTTGTATTTTTTAAGTTTTAAATATTGTTTGAATGTTATGAGCCCGCGGAATAGGATTAGCTACTCGTCAATGCATAGTACTTCAGATTGATCGTAATATTTTTGAAAATTTGTACTCAATTCGTCTATGATGAATTGAATTTTTGATAAATGATTAGTTGCGACAACTGCTGCATTGTTAGCGAAATGCAACATTCTCATAAGAATTTTGAATCTGTTTCTTCTCATTACTGTTCGCGGGAATGTTTGTGAAAATAATGAATCTTGAGACCAACATAGACGCAAGGATGGAAGCTTTACCATACCCATTAATATTTGCAGCCCAAATAAACGCTTTAGCTTATTTTTGTTAGTTGGTGTCCATTTATCTGTACGTTTAGAAGTAATTCTGCATTGAGTATCATAGAGATTTTTTTAACTGTGATATGTTGAAATATTTCGTCTGTAACGAAGAGTGCTTAAAACTTTTCTGCTTTCTTACAAATTCGAACTTTCTCATTAATTGTTTTGGCGCTGGAAGTATGCGTAGAAGGCACAATATTTAGCTGATTCCCTTTTGGATCAAACCATTCATTTCCGTTACAGATTTTATTAGCACCTATGCCACTTCTACTTCTTTTCTCAAGTTTCGCTTCCTGGCCTACTGAAGTATCATCTTCTGACGATGATAGCCGTAATATTTAGCGACGTTTGAATGATAAAAAACTTCGCTTGTATCATTGTTTTCTCTTTCGAACATTTTCAGTTTTATAGGCAATACATATTTTGAAGAGCAAACTAAATTTTGTACTCTCAAACGATCTGTACATTTGTGTGATTTTCTTCCAACTGAAAGCTTCTTGGAGGTACGTATGCATTGACTTTTTAATTGTCTTACTTAAAGATAAGAAGCGAAACTATTCCTTACGGGAAAAGCACGACTTTAAAAGCGACTTCAAAAGCGTGCTGTAGCCTAATATCGCGACTAAAGCCATTGTCGCGCACAGGCAGGGCCCGTTTGACGGTAGCCGACTAAGTTACCCGTACACGTACCCAGTTCGTTAAATTGCATGTTTAGAAATCGTGGATCATCTTGTATTATCGCGACATTGAAGGAGCGCCCGCTCGCTGCCGGTGGAACGAAAAGATCAGCAATAACGGCGCCGCGTTCAAAGTGTTAACCATAATTGCATTTAAAATTATTTAGAATCAGTTTGTTAGAGTATGTCCACAAGAAGAGAAAGAACGTCAGTTCGAACAAAATCTTTACAACTATAATTATGAATTGCATAAAATTATGTAGAAATTATTTAAGTGGCTTTAAGTATACGCTTTTTACGTTTAATCAGTAATCTTTTTGTTTTCGATTTATATATGAATGTTTTGTAATATGTTTAAAAAAAGGATATTTATAATATTTGTTTACAATTTATTTGAAATTCTACGATGTAGAAATGTAGAAATTAGAATAATGTAGAAATTAAAGGAAATGAATTATATTTTTTTTAGCATTCAATGCTCATGTCGCCTTTTTTGTATCTTAAGTTATATGATATATCCACAAAACACATTTGACGCTCATGTATACATATATACACGATTCTTCGATTAAAATAAAGAATTTTCTGCAATTGAATTATTTCAGTATGCAAAAGTAAAAATGCACGAGACATAATGCCGTGCATAATATATTAAAAACTCACTATGTTATAAATCCGTTGTTCTTAATTTGTGTTCCACGGAAAACTAGAGCTTAGTAAAGATACTTTTGGGTTTTCGTAAAATAATCAAATTTGTAAACAATAACGCACAAGAGAAATCAATCAAAATGAAATTCTTTACCTTATAACCAACTAAAGAAAACAATAAAAACAACTCAGGGCGCAATATTTTAATAAAACTTTCTTTTCACAGGTGACAATCTATATTCGACAAATATAATCATTTACAAAAGATGTGTTTTAAAAGGATTTGTGAATAAAAGTTTTATAAAAGACAACAAACAGAAAAGACTAAATAGAATTATTATAGTTAAATTTAAATAATCTATTTGTGTTTACTATCTTCAGGTAATTGCGTAAGAAAAATTGCGACCATAGCTTTATGACAATTAAAATAAGACTCTTATGTTCTTAACTTAATTTTATTTATAAATCGAGAGAATAAAGCATCTTTCGTCGTTCAAGAGCTATTAAGACTCTTGCTACTATGAGTGGTATCTGATTTTCCTGCATAACAAAAATTTTACAACCATCACAACTTTATAATATACAAATAATGAACGTTGCAGGAAATCGATAATATTGTCAACTTTCCGATTCAAAATGATTTAAACGTAAACAATAACTATTATCAGTCAATTTCTCGTTTAGCATTTAGTACCTGTATCTCTTCCCTGCTTGATGATAGATATTATTTTCTAATGTAAGAAGATAATTTTTTATATTATTATATTTTTATTCTCATTTATTTATTGAAGTTTTCAAATTTTATATAAATATATATATTTATAGCGTGACCAGGTAAAAAGGAGGAAGATTAAAAATATGAGAAGATAAGCTACTAATTATTCTTTCTTATTAAGTTAACAAAATAACTTCAAAAAAGAAAGGAAAAATATTTTCAATCGATCGATATATTATATATATATATATAATATGTTTGTAATCCTTAATTTGTTGAGAGTAAGAACCACAATTAGATTCGTCTAAAATAAGAGTAATTTATTCAAACGTAACAGATTAGATTAATAATTTTATAATATTTAAACGTGATTAACTGACCTAAAATAAGAGAATCAACGATTAAAAGTTCATGCTCCCGTTTCTCTATTAATTGATGACAATCTTAAAACGTTTTTAATTAAATTTAATTTACAAGACTTTTCTACTAAACTTCTAAAACGCTCTTGCCAGATTTAAAGACTGTCACTCCTGCAAGATTTAAACACAAACTGTCACTCCTGTTAGATTTAAAAACAAACTTTTAAAAAAATAAATTATATTATCCTTCTTCTACAATAGCGTTCAATAATTGTTTTAAATGATTAACATGTTCTTCGAACGTCTTTGAGAAAATCAGTATATCGTCTATGTAATTCACGACAAAATTTGATAGGTTATGTTTTCTAATTATATTTACCAAGATTCTCTGGAAAATTGCTGGAGATGTTTTTAATCCAAACGGTAAAACCGTCCATTGGTAATGACCTTCTTGTGTCACAAAACCAGTTTTTTCTCTATCTCGAACTATCAATGGTATGGACCAGAAGGCTAAATTATATCGAGTGTTGTGAAGAGCTTGCAATCTACAGTCTTTACCATTAGATCTTCAATTAGGGGAAACGGTTGAAATTGAGGAACTATCACTTTATTCAGATCTCTAAAATCAACGCACAGTCTACTTTTTCTCTTTTCCTCTCTTTTATAAGCTAGTGTGACTGGCGCTGCAAAAGGTCTGTAACATTCTTCAATAAGTTGACGTTTAAATAAATGAGTTACTTTGTCTTCAAATTCCGCTCTGTCCTAATGAACATTTGTATGGTCTCTTTAAACAATACTTGTTTGTTTGCAGGTCTATAAATGCTTCGTAATTTTTGACATTTCCAATGTCATATTTGTCTTTTGCAAATATGCTTTTATAGTTCTCTAATAGCTTTATAATTGTACATCTTTGATCAGTATCTAAATGATACTAATTAAATAAATAATAAAACTTAAATTAATAATAAAACTTAAATAATAATAAAACTTAATAATAATAAAACTTCTAAATGAATATCTATATTAAATTGTTCTATATTAATACCTTCATTAAAATTTACTTGAAATTTGGTGAATGCATTTTCCAATTCTATTTTTCCTTTCTCCTGTATCTTAATTTTATTATTGTTTTTAATTTTTATCTCTTTTGGTATTAGCAAAATCTTCTGATACTTTTTTTTTTTTTTTCTATTTTTTGTTTTATTTCTTTTTGTAATTAGGTATTTAAGTTTCTATCATGAGTCAATCCAAATCTATCTATAGTGTCTAGTCCTAATATCATATCGTTATTGAAATTTTCATTATTATAAACAAATGCATTGATTTTATCTTCTTTGTTTAGTATATTTGCATTTAATGTTATTAAGCAATCAGTTTTTCCCCTACCGCTAATTGTTTTTATTGTGCTACTAAAGTTATCTTTTGTCTAATTTTTTATTTTTACTAATTTGGAATTTATTAGTGTTATGTTTGAACTATGATCATAAATACATGTGAATTCAATTGTGTTATTTAGTAACACCTTAATTTCCATCAGCGGGGGAATATTTAGTTTTTTGGATCTTCGTAAGTGTCGATTTGTAATATGGAATTGTTTATTTTATCTTCAGTCCTTTCTTCTTTAAATCAAAACAAATTTTCAGGATGATATCTGTTTTTCTTACCTTTACTTTCGCAAATTTTACAAGGCTGTTTCAAAGTCAGTTTCGTTTCAGTTTTTATAACTTTTGGTCTATTTTTATTTATTTTTTTCAAATTTTTCCCACTAGAGTTTTCATATTTCTTTAGTTCACTAAATAAATCAAGTGAATTATTAGTTTCTTGTCTGTCAGTTTTGTTTCTTAAAAATGTTTGTAGTCCGTCAGCAATCAAATCCACTAACGTTCTATTATCCATATTTTTATTTATTTCTAGTAGTAAGTGTTCTTTTTTTAATGCATACTCTAGGATTGAACCTGTGAGATACTTGTAATTTAAAGCATAAGTAACAGATGACCAACCTCTATCTACGAATGTTTGTAAAAATTTTTTTTTCCATTTTGTCCACTCAGAGTTTAATGAATGTCTAATTAACATTGAGTGGAACCAATCCTTTATAGTATCATATAAAAATAATCTTAAAATTTCAATTTTTTCAGCATCATTTTTCATGTCTAATCTGTTGCATTCACTTTCATATATTTGTAACCATTGGTTCGCATTCATTTTCTTTCTTTCAAATTTATCCGGCACAAATTTTCCATATAATTCATTCAAATTTTTCTTTTTATTCTCCTGTGTAGGCTCTTTTTTGCAAAACTTTGCAAGAAATTTCATTAAGTTTTCGTCTATCTGTGTTTCAGGAATTTTTTTTGTGCTTTGTTCTATGCTAGTAACATCTTCTAGCAAAAAATCATTGTATATCATATTTCCACTTTCATCATTATAGAGTTTTAAAATTTCATCGTCTAATGTTATCCAAACATTTCTTGCTTGGCCACGTTTTTCTAGTGATTTCTTAACTCTTTTAAATTCGTTTAGTTTCGATAATTCTGGGTGTTGTTTGTAAGACTGGTAACATTGTGACATCAAGAATTTATTTCCATCTACATCTGTTATTGTTTTGATTATAATAACATTAGATTTTTGATCTGTATCAGCCGCCAGTTCAAATACAAACTGTAGCTTTACCATGTCTCCTTTGTTTTCCACAAACGTACTAATTGTTGATTTATAATATGTTTGTAATCCTTAATTTGTTGAGAGTAACCACAATTAGAGATAACCACAATAAGAGTAATTTATTTAAACATAATAGATTAGATTAATAATTTTACAATATTTACACGTGATCAACTGACCTAAAATAAGAAAATCAACAATTAAAAGTTCATGCTCCTGTTTCTCTATTAATTGATGCCAATCTTAATACGTTTTTAATTAAATTTAATTTACATGACTTTTCTACTAAACTTCTAAAACGCTCTTGCCAGATTTAAATACTATCACTCCTGCAAGATTTAAACACCAACTGTCACTCCTGCTAGATTTAAAAACCAACTGTCTCTCTATTCCTATTTCTCTAATGTTTTTGTTTATCCGATGTTTAACGCCACATCCAAACAGCTAATCACTTAATATACCGGAACATGTATGCAAAGCTTACATATATATATAAGAAAGAATAAAAAGAATAAAAAAATATAAAAATATAGATATCAGTCCACATTAAATGTAAGAGAGATATATCTATTTACTTTATGCGTCAACGGCCATTGCGCGGTTACAGCATTAGTTCTCGCTCGATCATTTAAGTAAAGCAGCGCTAAGTACGATTAGTATTTTGATGTGGATGACCCACTTGAGAAAAAAAGGGGAAGAAGAAGAGAAGACAACTTCATGCCATATACTTGAAATCGCTTTGCCGCGAGTCGTAAATACCGACAAACTTCATGGTGTCGTTTCTCCAGACGCTCGGAACAAAATCACTCCTTATTATATTTTCCCCAACGCGCCAAAAGAAGTATAACTTTAAAAATTAGTCTGAACTAAATAACTGAATAAAAATATAATAATTACAAAAAATAATCGGCTTACATTAGCGAATACTATCGATCATCAAGCCGAGTGGGGGTAACAGGTTTCCATATCAACTATATTCTTTGTAAAAAAAAATTTATATTAATAATAATAATAATAATATATAATAATAATAATATTAAATAAAAAATAAGCAAGGAAAATTAAAAAGGTATAGAAAAAATTAAAAATGATAATGATAATATTAATAATTTGATTAAATAAAAATAATGATAAATATTTTAAATTTTTAATTAATAGTAATGATAAAATTTTTTTTAAGTTATTTTTTTCATTGAAGTTACTTACCAAAGAAGTATTACTTCCTACGTGTGTAAACAAGTACACACCAGTTCTTTTTATTTTTTATTTTTTTATTATTGTTATATTTTATTATTATTATTATTATTATTATATTATTATTATTATTTTTTTTTTTTTTTTTATTATTATTTTGTTGTTTTTTTTTATTTTTACATCGAATATATTTTTTAAAGAAACCTGTTACCCCCTCCCTGCTTAATAATCGATAATATTTGCTATGTAAGTTGATTATTTTTCTTTTATTATTATATTTTTATTCTTTTATTTATTTAATTTTATAATATATATATGTGTATATATATGTAGAGGAATCGTTTTTTTAACCCTACATATAATCTGAAATTACTCTTTACTCTGATTTTGGTGCTCTACTCTTGCAACTTTTACTCTACTCTTTTAGTTCATACTCTACTCATTTAACTCTGACTTTACTTTTTTAGCTCTTACTCTACTCTTTTAACTCTTATACTCGTCGATACTCATTCACACACTCGTTAATCTTACTAGTCAATACTCTTTACTCTTAATACGCTCCTAGACTCCTTACACTCATTAAACCCGTTAATACTCTTTTCTCTTAATACGCTCGTAGACTTTTTACACTCGTCAAACTCGGTAATACTCTTTACTCTTAATAAGCTCGTAGACTCTTTCTCCTCTGTACATTCTCTCACCTTATATCCATTTTTCCTTTTGTCTTCCCCGCATCCACGCTAAGCACATCCATACACACATACTCTTATTCCCTAACTGAAAAACAACTTTTTACTTATACTAGATCATTCTCGAACATTCACATTTCAACGTTTCTCGCTTCTATATTTATCCTACTATAATAAAGGAAGACATTTCTTATACTTCTGCCTAATTAAAAAACAGTTTTACTTATACTCGATTATTCTCAAATATTCATATTTCAACGTTTCTTTCTTCTATATTTATTCTGCAATAATTAGGGAAATTATTTCTCATGCCTTTATTTTGCTGAACAAAAATTTTACTTATACTCGATTACTCTTGAATATTCATATTTCAACGTATTTTGCTTCTATATTTTTTCCGATCTCACATATATATATATAACGTGACCATGTTAAAATTGGGAGAATTAAAAGGATGAGAAGATAAGCTACTAATTATTATTACTTAATTAATTAACAAAACTGAAGTATAACTTCAAAAAAATGAAAGAAAACATATTTTTAATCGATCGATATATTATATATATAATATATCATATATATAATATATATTTTAATATTACATATTTAATGATCTTTTGTCTTTTACTAATTAACTAAGATGTAATTGCGTTTCTCTATAACTACAAAAGATTTATTTAAAATACTTAAACAGTTACATTATAATTTAACAAATAATTTACTAACGTATACAACAAAAGAAAAAACATTTAAAGAATTTACTTTTATTTTCTTCTATCTTTCGGAGCGAATTGTAATGTCTCTCTCCCGAGAGAGAAGAGAGAGAGAGAGAGAGAGAGAGAGAGAGAGTATCTACCTTCTTATATAGTTACATTTCAGGTGCCCGTCACGACCTCTGTTAAGCTTGTCGGTGATTCGGCAAATATCTTCTTTATCTTCTTCATTCTTCAGTTTAGGCAAGTTTCTATTTCGTAACGACGTTTTTCTGCCTATTGCACTGTTAAATTGTCGCACTATCGTTTTCGTGGGCGCCTTGTGCTTCTGCGGCCAACCGGTGACTTATTCCGTGCAATTTTAACAATTCTTCCGTTGTCCATTCTGTTAATGTGTTCGTACCATTCTTTTTTTTTAGAATCCATTCGTTAATGTTCTCCACTTTGCATGTTCTTCTTATATCTTCACTTCTCTCTCGGTCCAGTAATGTTTTTCCAACTATTCTGCGAAGAACTCTCATTTCGGTTTTCTCTAGTAACTGTTTCGTTTTCGCTGTATCTGGTCGAGTTTCTGCGGTATATAATATAATATGTTTTACCGTTGCCTTGTAGATTCTTGCTTTGGTCTCTATGTCCATGTTTTTGTTTCGCCATATTGTGTCATTCAAACAACCCGCTATTCTGGATGCCTTCATTGTCTGTTCTCTTACCTCTGCTTCAACATCACCATACCCTGAGATTTCTATTCCTAGGTACTTAAATCTCATTTCCTGCTGAATAACCTTCCCTTCAATTTCCAGTTTGCATCTTAACGGTGTCTTTGATGTTGTCATGCATTTAGTTTTCTGGGCCGATATTTTCATATTGAATGATTTGGCTATGCAGTTAAATCGGTGTAGTAGACGTTGTAGATCATCCTCGTTTTCGGCCACTAATACAGCGTCATCAGCATAGCATAGGATGGTTATTTCTTCGCTGCCTATTTTATATCCTTTTAGCAGTCTTACGTTTCTTATTATTTCGTCCATAATGATGTTAAAAAGCAGGGGACTTTGGGAATCCCCTTGTCGGATACCACGACCTGCATCAATCGGTTCAGTCAAGGCGCCATTTATCTTTGCTTGGATCTTATTGTTTCTATAGATGTCCTCTATGGTCTTGATAAGATTATTCGGAATTTGCCGGTTATAGAGGAGGTGTATAACATCCTTTAACTGCACTCGGTCGAATGCCTTTTCCAAATCAATGAAACACATATATGCTGGTCTGTTGTATTCAATTGATTTTTCTGTTATCTGTCTTATGATGAAAACCGCGTCTGTGCACGATCTGCCTGATCTGAATCCCTGTTGTTCGTCTTCTAGATTCGTTAAGCTGTTAATTTTATTCGGTATAACCTTTGTTGTTAGTTTTAATGAAGTGTTTAAAAGATTTATTCCCCTGTAATTTGTAGGTTGTTTTTTGTCTCCTCTTTTTAACATAACTATAGTTGTGCTGGTTCGCCATTTTTCAGGTATTTTGTGTTGGCATAGTATCTTTTTGATTAGGAGTGTTAACTATTGTGTGAGACGTTGTCCACCCTATTTTAATAATTGGTTTGGAATGCCATCTTGCCCTGAGCTCTTCCTATTCTTTAGTCTTCGAATATCCGATTCTACATCACTTGACTCAATTCGTATGTCGTTTTTAGTTACTATTTCTGGCGTATTTATTTCCGCTTGAGGTTCTTCTGATTTATAGAGTTCTGTTAAGTAGTTAATCAAGGTTTCTCTTGTGATCTGATTTGTTTCGATCATTTCGTTGACCTCCTTTCTTTGATTTCTAATAAATCGCCAGATTTCTTTTTGGAGTCCATAGAAGTAACTCTCCATTCTCTTTGAAAAAATCTCCCAATAGTGTTGTTTTGTTTGCCTTACTAATGTCGCTGTTTGATTCCGGACTCGTCTATACATTTCGTATTATTCAGGTTTTCGTAATGTTCTATAGTTAAGGTATGCTATTTTCTTTTTTTTGCATATATCCTTAATCTCTGGTCGGAACCAAGGAGTTTTGATCATTTTAGCTCGGTTTTTTACATTTCGTGTTCCCAGGGCTTCATATGCAGCTTCTAAAATGTTAGTTTTTAGTTTCTTTCAGGCTGTATTTATATTATCCTCTTCTTTTATTTGGTTTATTTCGAGTTTATCCTTCAACCTGTTCTCATATAGTTGTTTAGTTGGTAAGTTTCAAAGTGACTCGATGTTTATTTTCGATTCTTGATTTGCTCGGGCAAGATTGCTTTGGGGTTTAAACTTCATTCTTATTTTTGCTAGTAGCAGGCTATGATCGCTTCCTAAATTCGCGGAATTTAACGTCCTGATATCTAGTATTTGGTGTGGTTGGACGTATCTGTTGGTAACAATATAATCAATTGTGGACCTGAAGCCTCTGATGTTGCTGTATGTAAATTTATAGTGTTCCTTATGATTGTAAAATGTATTATTAATTCTTAGCTCGTTAAATGTGCATAACTGTGTCATTAGTTCTCCATTATCATTTAGCACGTTTTCGTTAAACCTTTGCTTTATTCCAGGTATTATTTCATTTCCGATGCGGGCGTTAAAATCTCCAAGGATTATCATTTTCTGATTACTTGGTAATGATCCGACTAAATTTTGTTGTTGGTCGTGAAAGGCTTTTCTTTCTTCTTTTGTTTTATTATCTTCGGGTGCATAGATTGATACTGTATTTAATTTTTGATTTTCCGCTTCCATTTTTACCACTAATATTCGTAAAGATATGTAATCACATTCTTGTAAGTTGTTTTTATATTTCTTGGATACTGCGATGGCTATCCCTTCCTTTCCCCTGATTTGTTTCTCGACTCCACTATAGATCAATAAGTAGTATCGTATTGTATTTGTCCTTTGCTTTTCTTTTTGGTTTCTTGTAAGTCGCATACATCAATGCTATTATCTTTCAGTTCTTTCAGGGTTTCTTGATCTTTATTATTAAATGACTTGATGTTCCAGGTAGCCAGACGCATTATGTGTTCTTTTTTTTTCTAATTCTTTGTCCTTTTTTTGCTTGGGTCGTCATCTGTGAATTCGTCCTATTCCGAGGCAATATTTCGTTTCTATGAGAAAAATTTTATTTTTACGTTGGGTAGGTAGCTAGCCTGATCAAACAACCTTCCTAATTTCCCGGGATTAGGACCGGCAACATGATCACTGATCTCGATTATGCAGGCGGAGTTTCGGCAAATATAAATTAAAGAAAAGAACTTCGATATCTGTAAAGTGATTTTCTTTACAAATATATATATTTATATGTAACAAAATATTATTATCTATATTTTGTCACCTTTACTGATGATCTAAACCGGCTTCTGTCTTACAGTTAAGACGCGCAGGTGTATTAGACTTTAAAAGATTTGGTAACGCTAATAACGGGACAAAAGATATAGAAAAGTTTCGAAGTTTCAGAAGCAGAGACGATTAAAGTTCGAATTGCGAAGCCAGTAATAAGAAAATAAAACAAGAGTGAATGTTAGCTGTAAATGTTTTTTTTCTTATTTAAAGGTAATGTAACTAATGTACATAGTGTAGTTTTAAGTTTAATTTGTATTTATACAATGTAAAGTAATGCAGATAATGTAGTTAAGTGTAAATATTAATAAAATAATAAAAAAAAAAACCATTATTTGCAGAGGCATAAAGCAGATATATTCCCTAAAATATAAAGCCTTTTAAGAACAGTATAAAATTTACATATATATATATATAAGAATGAATAAAATATTATCAAAATATAGATATCAGTCCACATTGTCCACAATGTAAGGGAGATATATCGAATTACTTTATGCGTCAACGGCCATAGCGCTGTGAGAGCATTAGTTCCCGCTTGATCATTTAAGCTAAGCAACACTGAGTACGATTAGTACTTGGATGGGTGACCTGCTTGAGAAAAAGAAAGAGGAAGAAAAGAAAGACAACTTCATGCTGTAAATTTGAAATTACTTTGCCGTGTATCAAAAATACCAACGAACTTCGTGGTGTCGATTTTTTCCATGCGCTCGGAAAATAATCGCTCCAATCACATTTTCCCAAACGCGCTAAAGGAAGTATAACTTCAATAAATAATAATAATATAATAATAAATTAGAAATTCAGCAGATTCTATCTATAAACAGTAGCTACCCTTAAAAATTTTAACAGATTTTTGGTCATTATAATTTTATATATGTAAAGAAATATTCTTTAATTGATTTACCGCGTTAGTCGAAATCGTTGGTACGTACCTTACATACAGGTCAGCTGATGTAAAAGAGAGGGGGAATATAAAAGATAAGAGTTGCGAGAGCAGTCGCGAGCGTTTACTTGAGCAGTAGGAACGATACGGTTTATAACGAACACTAAATGTCGTTTCTTCTCGTTACAGGTAAGAAATGTAAATATTTGTCACATAAGTTTGAAAATAAAAGTTTAAATCTTCTCGTTACAGAAACACAATTTTGTTTTTAACTGTACTCGACCTACACTATAAATAGTCTTATATATATATATATATATATAAGACAATTTCTTTGTCTTAATAAATAAGGAAACTACGTTACAAATAATAAGTACAGCGGTTAAAGCTTGTAATAACTTAATACACAACGTGTACAGTTTACTTTATTGTCCTTACGAATCAAACATAATTCCAATAATCATCGACAAGCGCTATGAATCTTCCATATATATCCTCGTGGTTTACCCTTCGTATAACGTAGTTACGACCCTGAAGCGCTACGACCGCGCAACTCTAGCTTGGCCTGATTTTTGAGCAGCTCCCTCTAACGTGTGGCACTATTAGTCCAGTCAACGGGACTGGAAAACTAGGCAGTTTTCCTCGATCTCAGGAAAGAAGGTGAAAACTTGATATAAGGGTAAATAGAGGACGCTGAATCGAATGGTGCTAATTTTTTTGATCTGAGTGGTGCCGTTTTTGAGAAAAAGGGTAAAAAAGGATAAAAATTGGTAAAAAATGGCTTTATCTTAGAATATAGGCATTTAATCGAAAAACGTTTCCAACAAAAGTTGTAGAGAATTAAAATATACATAAAAAATGTTCTATGAGTTATCTTCGTATTTTCAAAAATAAGCGAATAAAATTGGATTGAAGATGGGAAAATAATTGTAAGAGTGGGGAAGCAAGTCCCACCTCTCAGTCGGCTTTTACACGCGAGCGGGCTAGTGTGCGTGCGAGCGTCCGTGTGCACTAATACACAAACGAAGGATCTTCGGCAATCTTCGGGACTCTCGGTCTTCAATGAAAGTGCGAGTGAGAGAACAAACCAATATTTCTCTCTTTTTATTTATCATGCGATAACGAGTATTATTGTCCTTGGCCATCGATTGTTGAGCATTCTGATATTTCTCTTTTTATATTTTTTCTTTCGGTAGCAAGAATTTTATGTCTTGGCCATCGAGCGTCGAGCGTTTTGCATACGAGTGCGAGTGAGAAAGAAAACCGATATTTCTCTCTTTCTATTTTTTCTTTCGGTAGCGAGAATTTTTCGTTTTGGCCATCGTGCGTCGAGCGTTTTGTATATCTATATATATCGGCGTATAAGCGCGGCATTTTTAAATCGAATCTTGATGCTTATGGCACGCCGTTTCTTTATTTATTGTCAAAAATAATGAACCTTGAGTAAAAAAAAAAATAATTCATTTTAGCAGAAACTATTATTATTTAGTTGAGAGTAAAAATAATGAATTAATTTTGTGCCTCTCCATTAAATTAATTAGAATAATTATTTGATATTAATTTTTTGCCTCACAAAAATTTAATTGTATATCAAATTGAATACGTATTCTCTTTAAGACGAAATTTAAAATTTAAATATTTTTCCTATTAAATTATGTATTTTATAAAATTTTAAATTACTGACTTTTTGTCTCGTAAAAATTTATTAGTTTATCAAATTAAATACATATTTGAAAAAGAAGAATTTTATATCCACACATAAAATTAATTCAAGATATATATGAAAGGATATTCTAAAAACGTGGAAAAAGTGGGTTTTTTGTCTATACATAATTTTAATTCATTTTTATTATGTTATAAGAAAACAGTAATCCATTCTGATTCATCTTCGAAGTCTTAAGAATTCTACGAAAAAAATTGAACAATTACCAAGTGGTGCGTTAGCGTAAGTAGTAACGTCTTCGCTTCTCGCGCTGGGTATTAACGTTCGATTCTTCGTGGGGGAATTATTTTTTTTACAAGTTTTTCTATCCTTAACAAGGAGACGGTCAGTGAGTCCCACCTCAGATTTTTTTTAAATTTTGCACTAACGATATAAAATTTATTAAGAAATCAACATTATTACGCGAGTAATAAAGTCACTAATTATAAATTAAATAATATCCAATAAATAACAAAAATTAATTTTTAACGTGCCGAAACGAGACATTTTTTAGGATGATATTTACAGGATGAATTTGTAATTTAAGTAATAAATCTTCCTTTATTTGTGCAAGATGTAAAAAAATTTATTGCTTTTAATTTTTTTGTAATAATTTTAATTTTTTTCTATGTATAATTAGAAATTAGGAAATGTAAAAATAATTTATATAACCTAAGGATAGAAAAACTTGTAAAAAAAATAATTCCCCCACGAAGAATCGAACGTTAATACCCAGCGCGAGAAGCGAAGACGTTACTACTTACGCTAACGCACCACTTGGTAATTGTTCAATTTTTTTCGTACAATTCTTAAGACTTCGAAGATGAATCAGAATGCATTACTGTTTTCTTATAACATAATAAAAATGAATTAAAATTATGTATAGACAAAAAACCCACGTTTTCCACGTTTTTAGAATATCCTTTCATATATATCTTGAATTAATTTTATGTGTGGATATAAAATTCTTCTTTTTCAAATATGTATTTAATTTGATAAACTAATAAATTTTTACGAGACAAAAAGTCAGTAATTTAAAATTTTATAAAATACATAATTTAATAGGAAAAATATTTAAATTTTAAATTTCGTCTTAAAGAGAATACGTATTCAATTTGATATACAATTAAATTTTTGTGAGGCAAAAAATTAATATCAAATAATTATTCTAATTAATTTTATGGAGAGGCACAAAATTAATTCATTATTTTTACTCTCAACTAAATAATAATAGTTTCTGTTAAAATGAATTATTTTTTTTTTTACTCAAGGTTCATTATTTTTGACAATAAATAAAGAAACGGCGTGCCATAAGCATCAAGATTCGATTTAAAAATGCCGCGCTTATACGCCGATATATATAGATATACAAAACGCTCGACGCACGATGGCCAAAACGAAAAATTCTCGCTACCGAAAGAAAAAATAGAAAGAGAGAAATATCGGTTTTCTTTCTCACTCGCACTCGTATGCAAAACGCTCGACGCTCGATGGCCAAGACATAAAATTCTTGCTACCGAAAGAAAAAATATAAAAAGAGAAATATCAGAATGCTCAACAATCGATGGCCAAGGACAATAATACTCGTTATCGCATGATAAATAAAAAGAGAGAAATATTGGTTTGTTCTCTCACTCGCACTTTCATTGAAGACCGAGAGTCCCGAAGATTGCCGAAGATCCTTCGTTTGTGTATTAGTGCACACGGACGCTCGCACGCACACTAGCCCGCTCGCGTGTAAAAGCCGACTGAGAGGTGGGACTTGCTTCCCCACTCTTACAATTATTTTCCCATCTTCAATCCAATTTTATTCGCTTATTTTTGAAAATACGAAGATAACTCATAGAACATTTTTTATGTATATTTTAATTCTCGACAACTTTTGTTTGAAACGTTTTTCGATTAAATGCCTAGATTCTAAGATAAAGCCATTTTTTACCAATTTTTATCCTTTTTTACCCTTTTTCTCAAAAACGGCACCACTCAGATCAAAAAAATTAGCACCATTCGATTCAGCGTCCTCTATTTACCCTTATATCAAGTTTTCACCTTCTTTCCTGAGATTTCCGGAAAAACGGCCCCCGTTGACTGGACTATATAGTTTGGGCTTATCCTAAACTTACATCCCACTATCCCCGACATATGTTACTGGAGTCAGGAGTCTGAAAATAATGAATTCTTTTACTGGCATGACTTTATTTTGATTATGGATTTTTTCAGCATTTAAAAATGCTATTTTTTTTTCCAAATTTTCTAAATTGTTTTCATTAAGTTTCGAGGGGATAAAGGATTTATCAATTCCGTTTAAAAGATAATTTGATTCGAATTTGTTTGTGCTGTGTATTGTGTTATTGTTGTTTTCTAGACACTGTTCCGCTATGACTGTCTACGGCCTGTCTTTATTTTCAAAAATTTTATACTTCATCGAATTTACTAATGTTTGATTTGTCCGTTCATTTTGCTCTTTTGAAAAGTGAAAATCTACCGCGGTGAAAATGTTTGTTATGTTTTCTGCTAATCAGTTAGGAGTAACTTTATTTTTCCCTTTTTCTAAACTTTCTTTATCAGATTTATGTAATCTTTTGCAGTCTGCGTTTTTGAGGTCACTGTAAAGGCGTCCTTCGTGAAATGGTCTGCGACTAAATATAGGTATTTTTGTGGTTACCTGTTTCCGCTAAACCCTCCTATTGTATTCACGCATATTATTTGAAATGGATCTGATACTGGACCTAATTGTGAGAAGGTTTGAGTAAAATTACCGAACCTTGATTTATTTCTTATACATGTGTCGCACGTTCGACAAATAAGTTTTATATGCTTATGCATATTTTTACAATAGTATTTTAGCGTTACAGTCAGAAATAACTGCTTTACTCCAATATGACTTTTATCGTGAACATTTTTTATCATTTTAATACCTAAATTTTCAGAAACTTATATTTTTTCTTTGTTATTTAGAATTTTATAACAAATGTTATTTTTTTTACTATTTTATCTTCTTTTTTTATGTTTAATTTTTTTTGGTCGCTAACCAATTCTTCTATTGATAAAAAATTTGTTATTTCTATAGCTGTTTCACTGCTTGTGCTCTCATCTAATACTGGGTTTCTAGACATGCTATCTGCTTCTGCATTATTTTTGCCCGGGTTATACTTGATTTCGAAATCAAAATTTGAAATGTAGTGTAGTAACTCTAATAGTTCAGGATCCTTACTCTTTTTTACATTAAAATTTTCAAGCAGTTTGTGGTCTGTAAAAATCGTGAATTTATTTCGTATTAGTTTATATTGCCAATATAAGATACTGTCTTTTATCGCTAGGGTTTCCATTAAAATTTTTTCTTTTTTTTGTAACTGCATACATCTTTACAATTTGTCCGTAGACATTTGGTAAATTGTTATATAATTAAAAAAGATAGCACGTCGACGTTTTCTCCAATAAGAAAGCGTCGCTATTATCGTTTATTTCATTTAGTTATAGTTTTTACTAGGTCTCCTGGGTAGATTCTTTTGCGCCTTCTAGGGATATGTTTCTTATAGTTTTCATTGGCTAGAGGGTTTATGTGCATATCAATTCTTCTTTTGTATCTGCAGGTTGACTTGGTTATTTCTTCTTGTATCGTAGGAATATTTAAGTCTTTCCTAATATCTTCATTACGGACGTACCATTGAGTATCCACGATTGTGCGAAGGGTTATGAATTGTTGAGCTTCTAGCTTGGAAATGTTGCTTATCGCAGCTATACCGCATAGCGGTTATCTATATTTCCAGATTGGTTTTATAATTGTTTTTTAAATTCTTAGTTTATTCTCTATACTAAGTTTCGATTTTTTGCATGTTAGCTAAGCAATTTGTCTCCTTTTAAACGAATTTGTTCGATTTTGGCATTTATATGCTTTTTCCATGTTAGTTTGGAATTTAGGTGTAGTCCTAAATAGTTGACCGTCGATACTTTTGGAATTTTTGTATTATATAATTGTAGTTTTGGCATTTTGTTTTTCCTCAGTTTAAACGTAATGTGTTTACATTTAGTGGAGTTTACTTTGATTATTTTATTATGTTACCATTCTTCGAGGAATTTGATTTGGTTTTGTAACAATTAAACTGCTCGTTGTGGATATTTGTTTTCGGTAAACATTGCCGTGTCGTCTGCAAATGTTAAGACAGTACAGTTAGCGTTTATTGGTATGTCTGTCGTATAGAGAATGCTTAACTGGTATGTTAAAATTGGTATGTTTCCGTATGCTATGCTTAACATTTTTAGTTACTTTGTTTAGTAATCTTTTAATACTCTTTGTTTTATTTTTCTGTCACCTTGCTTTAACTTGCCTTTTTACTAATATTTTATGCAAAATTCTGCTAGGATATGACGGTATTTTTCTGGGTAAAACATTTTAGGATGTAGATGCCCACGCTGCTTCTTGTATAGCACCTTTTAGGTTGTTTACTGCATTTTTTATTTGTAATGTAATCTTTAGCGGAATGTTAGAGTTTAATTTGGATTTTAAAGTTTCTTTAAAGATCATCTAATTTGTGTTCCCATTGCACAGCGTTGGTAATTTTTTATACAGGATCGGTTTGTTTTAGTAAGTTATTATTATAGGTGAATGGTCTGAACTGCGATCAAGTTATGATTTAGTTTTGAAGTGAATAATGCTTAGGCCTTTTCGGACGCCGAAGTCTATTAAGTGGAGAGTTTTATTAGAAGCTAATGGAGAGTATGTTGGTTCACCTGTCGTGAGGATGTCTAGGTTTGCGTTTGTTATGTAGGAGTTTAAATTTTACCTCTTGGTGAAGTTGTTTTTCATACCCAATTTGGATGTTTAGCTTTAAAGTTGCAAGCTGCTATAAATTTATTACCTATTTCCTTGAAAAGGTTGTTCCATTGGTCGATTGTAATTTTAAATTTTTGCGGTGCATAGACAGTCGATAGTCTAATTGAATTACCCTGTGTTTTTAAAGTTATTGTGGTTGCTTAAAGTTAATCGTTGTCTGTTTTACTGTGTAGATGATGTTATATCTCGCTCTTAATAATTAAGGTAGTTGAAAAATGCGCTTTACCTGAAGAATGTTCTGTTTCCTACATGGTGTAGAATGGAATATTTATTTAATTTTCGCCTTTGATATGAGTTTCAGATACGAGTGGAATGTCTATATAATGCGTGTATATGAGTGCTTTGGTTTCTTGTATTCGTTGTTTTAATCCGTTGCTGTTCCAAATCGCTATTTTTATTTGTGAATCCATCACTTGTTATTAAGAAGCGTTTTTGTTAATAGTTTTAGCATTGTTGTAATTTGTTGCGTTTGTTTTTTCAAAAGTGAATTTTGCTCTATTATCTTTGTGGTTATGATTTCTGTATTTTTAATTAGATTGTTTTAGTAGTTCTTTAAAGTCCGATTTCTTCTCAGTGTTTAAGTATTTTGTATTTGTATGTGCTCGCTTAGCTACTCCGGCGTAGCTTCTTCTTGATTCGCTGAGTTAAACTATTAGTGTATTATCCTAGTCGGCATTTAAGTTTTTTATATTGTAGTATGTTTCTTCGTAAGGATCGTCTAGAAAACGTTTACCAATAATTATTTCTCAGCGTTGGATACAGTTTTTGTTGTAGTTATTTTCTCGTCTGACATCCTTTGTAATTTGCTGGGTGGTTACCGTTGCAGTTTACACATATGACATTTTCTATTTTGCCCTCTTGAGAACAGAGTGCTATTAAGTTATTTTTTGCCCATTTTACACATGCAAGATTTCTGTTAAAGTAATTTTTTGTGTGCCCATAGGCTTGGCATCTTGTGCATAGAGGTATTTCTCTTTTAGTTTTCGGTAGTTCTACTTTAATTATTGTATTAGGCAGGGTAATCTCGTATATATTTTTGTTATTATCCTGATGAGCTGGTTCGATAAGATATAAAGGTAGCGGCTGTTTGGTATAGAATTTTATTTCATTATTTATAGATCAAACCTTGTGGCCAATTTTCTTTAATTCATTTGTTATTTTAACTATGTTGGACTTTTGATGAAGTCCTCGAATTACGATTTTATAGCTCTTCACGTTTTTTTCTTGATACGTGTGATATCCCGCATTTTTAGTTTTTGGTGCATTTATTACCTTTCTGAAAGTATCTGGTGTGGTAGTTTGTACTTTCACTTAGTTGTCCTTAAGTTGTTTTATTATATAATTTTTTTTATAAGCTGTTTCATCCAGTAACTCGAGCAGAGTGTCGATGATTCTTGCGTCGATGTATATTGGAGATGGCTTTACTGCTTTTTTATTTTCCACAGTGCATTTTACTGTTAAGAAATATGACGAATATATATATGTAAAGAAAACAACGTCACACATGTCGAAGTACTTTTCTATAATTTATATTTGCCGCAAGACTGGCAATCTTATCATAGGTCCTGACGGGCACCTGAGATGTAGCTATATAAGTTGGTAGATAACTTCAGGAAGAGTGAGATTAAAATTCGCTCAGAAAGATAGAAGATAATAAAAGTAATGACTCTAAATGATGTTTCTTTTGTTATTATAGAGAAACGCAATTACGTCTTTGTTTATTAGTAAAAGACAAAAGATCATTATATATGTATATTTCAGTAAATAAGTACTATGTAAAAAATAGGGTAAGAAGCGACGTTATTTACTTAGTGGTTCAGTAGACTGTTGACTAGAATCGAAAACCTATGACCCGTGGGTCATACATTGACCTACGCAGAACCCTGAATTAAATTACGTATTGAGTTTGGTTAACTTAAAATTTTTAAAGAAATAAGATTTTCCTTATGTCTTTTCACTCAATTACTGATCTACAAATATAACGCTAGAAGCGAATTTTATCCGAATTTGACCCCCGCATCCGAAAAGATTCGCTTTTTCTGCTTTAGACATTAAAATTCTATTTTATTTTACTTAGTCGATAAACTAAATATTTAACTAAATATGTACGGTTAGATATAATATGGTAGGTAATTGTATGCTGCTCGCATGCTTTTTAAATTAATATGTCCTTTGTTACGCATTTTATTTTTTTTATAATAAAACTGAAATTAAAAAAAACTTGATTTGCTAAAAGATGATCTGATAGACCGCAAGCAAAAAAGACACCTAGATTTTCTTTTTTTTGCAACAATCAAAAAATCGTTAATAAAATTATGAAAAAAAAAACAATTGCTAATCATGGAAAAATAACTATAACTTGCTCGCACTTACGCTTTTTATATTATAATACACTTTGTTACGCATTCAATTTTTATGCTAAAACTGAATTTAAAAATAACTTTTATTGCTAAAAGATGATCTGATAGACTGTAAGTATAAAAAAAACTTAATGATACATTTTTTTCAGAACAATCAACAAAACGTAAAAACGACAGTAAAAAAAAAAATTGCTTATCATCGAAATATATATATAATTTGCCTGCACTAACGCTTCTTATATTATTATGCAATTTGTTACACATTCAATTTTTATAATACAACTAAAATTTAAAAAAACTTTTATTGCTTAAAGATTATCTAATAGACCGCAAGCATAAAAAAAACTTACATTTGTACACTCTTTTTAACACATTCAATACAGCGCTAAAACTTTATAATTTTAAAACCAATGGCTGAGTATAAAAAGGTAGTTGTTTTCTGCTAGCACTAACGCCTTTTATATTAATATTTACTTTTTTACGCATTAACTTTTTTTATATTACAATGGAATTTAAAAAAACTTTCATTGCTCAAAAATGATCTGATCGACAGCAAGCTTCAATACCACTTAGATTTGTATTCTCTGTTCAACACATTCAATAAAGCGACAAAACTTTTTAATTTAAATAACAATTGCTGGGTATTAAAAAAAATTTCTATTCTGCTAGCTCTAACGCCTTTATATTATTTTGAAATTTCTTACGGATTCACTTTTTTATAATGCAACTAAATTTAAAAAAAAATTTCATTCCTAAAAAATGATCTGATAGACAGCAAGCTTCAATATCACTTAGATTTGTAAAATCTTTTAAATACATTTAACACGGCGCGCACACTTTTCAATTTAAAAAACAATTGCATTGTATAAAATGGTAGTTGTTTTCTGCTTGCACTCACGTCTTTAATATTATTATGCAGTTTGTTACGCATTATCTTTTTTTATAATACAACTTATATTTAAAAAAACTTTTATTGCTAAAAGATAATATGATAGAAAGCAATCATAAATAGCACTTAGATTTCTACAGACTTTTCAACACATTCAGTACACCACTTACAATTTTTAATTAAAACAACAATAACAGGGTATAAAAAGATATTTTTATTCTGCTCGCGCTAACGCCTTTATATTATTATGAAATTTCTTACGGATTCACTTTTTTTATAATACAACTAAATTTAAAAAAAAATTTCATTGCTAAAAATTAATCTTATAGACAGCAAGCTTCATTATCACTTTGATTTGTAAACTCTTTTAAATACATTTAACACGCCGCTCACAATTTTCAATTTAAAAAACTATTGCTTTGTATAAAATGGTAGTTGTATTTTGCTTGCACTTACGTCTTTAATATTATTATGCAGTTTGTTACGCAATCACTTTTTTTATAGTACAATCTATATTAAAAAAAACTTTTATTTCTAAAAGATGATCTGATAGACCGCAATAATAAATAGCACTTAGTATATTACACTCTTTTTACAGATTAAATACACCGCTAACAATTTTGAATTAAAACAACAATAACTGGGTATAAAAAGGTAGTCGTATTCTGCTCACACTAACGCTTTTTATATTAATATAAGACTATTTATGGTGTAGGTCGAATTAAGTTAAAAACAAAATTGTGTTTCTGTAACGAGAAGATTTGAACTTTTATTTTGAAACTTATGTGAATAATATTTACATATCTTACCTGAAACGAGAAGAAACGAAATTTAGTGTTCGTTATAAACCGTATAGTCCCTACTGCTCAAGTAAACGCTTGTGACTGATCTCGCAACTCCTATCTATTCCCCCTCTCTTATACAACAGCTGACTTATATATTAATTGTATGTACCGAGACGATTTTGATTACCGCGGTAAATTAATTAAAGAGTATTTCTTTACATCTTCCATCCCGAAGGAGAAAATATTTACATTTTCTTATGAATAATGTACACATAATATAATTATCTTATAACTAAATCAGCAATTAACAAAAACCCTCTTTTTTTATGAATTTCATGTTATTGCTGGAATCAATCTTGATACATGGAATAAATTTGATATTTGTCTTTTCCGTCCCATGTAAATTTCAAATATTGAGTTCGAAAGTTTTTTTAAAATTTCATAGGGTCCACTTCTCAATTCATCTAGGTTTTTCTATTTAACTTGTTCCCATTCTCCACGTATACCAAATCGCCTGCGGACAACATCAACTGTTTTCTATTTTTATCATAGACCTGTTTATTATACTTACGGGATTTTTTTGAGTTTTCCAACGCTATTATTTTATCTTTTGCCCAATCTTCCTTAGTGATTTTTATTTTTAATTCTTTAGGCAGTGTTGTGGAGTTTTTTCCATACATCAGGTATGAGGGAGCAAATCCTGTGATACTATGTTTCGTGTTGTTGTAATTTTTCACACATTCTTGTGCTACCGTTGTCCAAGCTAAGTTCTTCTTGTTTTCATTCATTTTGCATCTGATCCTGTTGACGAGTTTCTGATTCAATCTCTCGTTCAAACCATTTGAGAACGGGGAATCAACACTTGTAAAAATGATGGATATATTTTTTTCTTCTATGTATTCTCGGAACTCTTTTGAATCTATCCTGGGATATTGATCAGCTAAAATGCTTCCAATTTACTCCGGTTCTGCGACCATATCTACCAATTTAATAAAATTGGGTGAACTCTGGGATTAGGACGTTCGTATGTAGGCATATCGTGTGAAATGGTCGATTAAGAGGTGTAGGTACCTCTTTGTCGAGCGTGATCCACCAAACCCTCCTATGGTGTCTATTGACATAATCTGATATGGTTATGTTGCCGGGATTAATTGTGACATTAAGCTGTATTTTTGTTGTCCTCTTGTTTTATTTTTGATCCATGTCAGACAATCTCTAAAAATTTTTTTTATATTTTCTGTCAAATTTTCGGCTGTATAATATGGACTGATATTTTGATGCATCTGTCTTATGCCTATATGACCTAAATTCTCATGGATATCTTTAAAAATCGCTAAGCTGTATTCTTCTGACAAGATAATTTTCTCATGTTATTCATTATTTTATAATAAATGTTATTTTCAGCTATCATTTTATCTTTTCTTGTTTGTATTTTATTATTCTTCTTTTCGTCTTCGACAATATTTTCAAATTTTATCATATTTACAGTTTTTAGTTGTTCTCTAAAATCTTTGTCTGAGTTCAGTACTGGATTCCTACTAAGACAATCCGCCTCTTGGTTATATTTTCCTGGAGAGTATTCAATTTAAATATCGTACTGAGATAAATAGTTTGTTAAATCTCCCAAGTCCTCATCCGTTCGAGATTTAATATTTAGATTTTCTAATGGCTTGTGATCTGAAATTACCTTGAATTTTCTGCCCAGTATTAGGTGCTGCTAATACTGTAAGCATCCATTTATTGCTAAGCATTCTAAGATCGTTTCTTTTTTCTTTTTCTGTGCTGTATTTAATTTTTTTGAAAAATATCCAACGGGTTTTTCCTCTCCATTTTCTTGAATTTGTTTCAATATTGCCCCAAGTCCTAGAAAGCTGGCATCTGTATGGATCCGTATTGGCAGTTTTGGGTCAAAAATTGTAAAAACTGGCTGTAAGCATAGTATTCATATCATCTCACCGAAAGATTTCTGGCATTCTTCGGTCCATTTTAACTCTTGGTCTTTCCGCAATAAATTGTGTAGCGGGTCTAACTTTATAGCTATGTTTGGTACATACCTATGATAAACATTTATTTTGCCTAGAAACTGTCTTACATTCTTTTTTGTAGTTGGCATTGGAAATCTTTTTATCGCAATTAGATTGTCGTTTAGAGGTTTGACCGAATTGTTTTGTATAATATGACCCAAGTATTTCACCGAGTCTCTTGCAAAAGCGCATTTCGAGAATCTCAATCTTAATCCCTCCTTCTTTATGGCTTGAAACAGCTGCCTCACGTGATTCATATGTTCGTTGAATGATTTGGAAAATATTAGTAAGTCGTCAATATAACAGACGGTGAACTCTGCAAGATTGTTTTTTCTGATTATGTTACTCATTATCCTTATAAATATCCTGGTGAGGTCTTAAGTCCAAATGGTAAACAAGTCCACTGGAAGTTTCCTACTTCTGTAACGAATGCTGTTTATATCTGTCTGACACTCGTAAAGGGACGGACCAGAATGCTGAGTTTATGTCTAGCGTCGAAAATATTTACAGTTTTTGTTTTAATCACAAGGTCTTCAATCAAAGGGAATGGTTGCGATTGTGGAACAACGATTTTGTTTAAGTCCCTGAAGTCAATGCATAATCTCGATTTCCTGTTTTCTTCTTTTTTGAATGCTAGAGTAACTGGTGCGGCGAACGGGCTGTATGATTCCTCTATCCATCTTTTATCTAATAATTTTGCTACTTGTGATTAAATTTCCTTCTTGTCTTCTACTGTGCGTCGATATGGTCTCTTATTGCAATATTTCTCTGTGTGTAAAGCGATTTGTGCTTCATAGTTTTTCACCTTTCCTATATCGAATTTATCTTTTGCAAAAATTGAAGTATTTTAATTTATTAGTTCTTTTATTATAAGTCTTTCTTTATTGTTAAGATTATTTATATCAATCTTAAAGTCTTCTTCTTTGACATTCTCGTTGAAATTAACCAACATTATCTCTTCTACGCTTTTATTCATTAAGTTTTTATCAATCATACTATTACTTTTTTTTTCTTCGCTAATCTTTTGGTTTTTTATTTCCTCCACTTGACTGACTGTTAAGTTTTCATCTTGCATCAAACGGAATTCTTTGATGCAATCGATTCCGATAAGAAATTTATTGTCGAACTTTTCTTCGTCTACTATGTAAACATTCTTTTTTTTTCTATATTAAAAATTTTTTTACTTAAATTGATAAAACCACTAGCTCTTCTTACGCCATTGATCGTTTTAATCTCGTATTTTTTGGATTCATTGGGTTTTTCATTTTTGATTTTTAACAACTTTGAACAGATTAACGAAACATTCGCACCAGCGTCATAAATTCCATCAATCTCCATTTTATTGTCCAATAATACCTTTACTTTTATCAATGGCAGCAATACTAGTTTTTTGGCTCTTCATTTTGTAGTTTAACTTCCAGTTGTGAATTATTGACTAATTTTATTGGATTCTTTTCTTCCCCTTTATCCGTTTTTGTTCTGAACCAGCAAACGCTTTCGGGGTATCTATTCTTTTTTTCCATTAACTCGCATACTTTACAGGGAATTTTCTTTTCTACTTTATTTTTGTAAGTTGGGGTGGATTTTTTTTTCACTGAAGTCTCTTTTTCTATCAAGTATTCCAGACTTTTGATCCTTTTAACAGATCTTTCCTTCCTTTGATTTCGTTTCGGTCGATTCTATCCGTGATGTAGTCTGGCAGACTAGTGGTGATCAATAATATCATCATTTCAGCATTCATATTTTATCTACTTCCAGAAGTATTTTTTTTTTTTTTAATTCATAGTCCAGTAATGAGCAACTTATATGTTTAAAATTTATAGCATATTTTGCTGTTGACCATCCCTTATCTGAGTAAGTATCAACGAAATCTTCTTTCCAGTCTGCCCAACTCGAATTTATGGAATTTTTCATTAACATCGAACTGTACCAGTCAACGCAAGAACCTTTTAAGAAAAATCTCAGAATTTCTATTTTTTCCTCATCTCGTTGCACATCCAGGCGTTCGCATTCTCTTTCGAATAGATCTATCCATTAGGTAACATTGCTTTTTTTGTTGGTGAATTTTTCTAAAATTAACCTTTCTGAAGATGACCTGATGTCCTTTTTTGTTCAGTCGTTGTTTGGGGTACCACTACTTAAAGTTTGTTTCATATCTTCTTTTGATAGGCCGTTTGAATTATTGCCCTTCGGTTCTTCCCATCTTTCTTCTAATAACATATCCCCGAGCTGGATATTACCCCTTTATCAATGTATGTAGCCCGCAATTCAGAGTTCAATATAATCCACGCGTTTCTATTCTGATTCCTTTTTAAGTTTATGTTTTTATCTTTCCTAAATTTATCGGTCCTCATTAATTCCGTGTGTAAGTTTACATTCTGCAATTCTTCTGGCAGGTCAAAAGTTTCGCCGTCTTGTGTTTTAATGGAAGTCACTAATAGCGCGTTCGACTTCTTGTCTGTGGCTGCTTTCATGATAAATTCGAAACGTAATTTCTCCATTTTTCTTCAGTTTCTCTTTTTGAATTTTAATGGACAAAAATGTCGTTTTATAAGACTATTTATGGTGTAGGTCGAATACAGTTAAAAACAAAATTGTGTTTCTGTAACGAGAAGAAACGGCATTTAGTGTTCGTTATAAACCGTATCGTCCCTACTGCTCAAGTAAACGCTCGCGACTGATCTCGCAACACTTATCTTTTCCACTATCTTTTACAACAGCTGACTTGTATGTCAGTTGTATGTACCGACGATTTTGACTAACGCGGTAAATTAATTAAATAATATTTCTTTACATGTATATATATTAGAGTGTTTCATTATTAGGCAATTTTTTTTTCATCTCTAATACCAGAAAATCTCATACTTAATGGAAAATAAAAAATATGCCGCTATGTAAAAGGTTTTAAGTCGAATAGCGGCTTAGCTTATTCAAAAATTCGATTTGCTATTTAAATAACACAAAAAAAACATTTTTCTTTGTTTTAATTGAATTTTTCACCGTCAAAGAAATTTTTTTCGAAAAATCCTTATAGCTTTTGAAGGAAATTAAAATGCAGAGATCGATAAAAATAGGAAACAGTGCTAACCTCAATAAAATCTCGAACTAACAATCTATAAATTTTTGCGGGAAAATATGATTTCCGTACATGGATGTTACTATTTCAAGTAGTTACAATTAATTAATAATAATAATAATAATTTGATTGCTTGAATAAAACGAGACAATAGTTAAATTAAAAATGTTCATGCTCTAAAATGTATAATATAATTAAATTATTTATATAAATTTAATAAACTGGTAATTAAATAGAATTTAATCTCTATTTTTAAAAATGTTCATGTTTGACGCGCTATAACTCCGAAATAACTGGTTGTACTGTTTCGACCAAGAGGAACATTTTTGTAGAGAATTTAATTTCCTTCAAAAGCTATGAGAAGGATTTTTCGAAAAAAATTTTTTTGAAAGTGAAAAATTCAAATAAAACAAAGAATAATTTTTTTCTTTGTTATTTAAATGGCAAATCGAAATTTGAATGAGCTAAGCCGATATTCGACTTAAAACCTTTTACCCAGCAGCAGTATTTTTTATTTTCCATAAAGTATGAGATTTTCTGGTATAACAGATGAAAAAGACATATTGCCTATAAATGAAACACCCTAATATATATATAAGACAATTTCTTTGTCTTGGTAATGATGGTAACTACGGTTGAATAATTAGTACAACGGTTGATGCTAAGTTGAAACTGAATCAACAATATGTACAGCTTCCTTTTATTATGATTAAAACAAATATAACTTTAATCAATACACATAGGTTATAACAAAAATATCTCTACGAGTTTACTTCTCGTCTTCCGTAGTTACGACTCTCAAGTGCCACGGCCAGGCAACTTGAGCTTGGTCTGAGTGTCAAGCGGCTCCCTCTAGCGAGTCGCCTTACAGTTTGGATTTATCCCAAACTTACATATCTTCTTCTTCTTCTTTCTTTAGTTTAGGCAAATTGCCTGTTTCGTAACGACGTTTTTCTGCCTATTGCACTGTTAAATTGTCGCACCATCGTTTTCGTGGGCGTCCCGTGCTTCTGCGGCCTACAGGTGACTTATCCCGTGCAATTCTGACAATTCTTCCGTTGTCCATTCTGTTATATGTTCGTTCCATTCTTTTTTTCTTTATAGTATCCATTCGTTGATGTTTTCCACTTTGCATGTTCTTCTTATATCTTCACTTCTCTCTCGATCCAGTAGTGTTTTTCCAGCTATTCTGCGAAGAACTCTCATTTCGGTTGTCTCTAGTAACTGTTTCGTTTTCCGCCGTGTCTGGTCGAGTTTCTGCGGTATGGACATAATAGGTCTTACCATTGCCTTGTAGATTCTTGGTTTGGTCTCTATGTCAATGTTTTTGTTTCGCCATATTGTGTCATTCAAACAACCCGCTATTATGGATGCCTTCATTGTCTGTTCTCTTACCTCTGCTTCAACATCACCATATCCTGAGATTTCTATTCCTAGGTACTTAAATCTCATTTCCTGCTGAATAACCTTCCCTTCAATTTCCAGTTTGCATCTTAACGGCGTCTTTGATGTTGTCATGCATTTAGTTTTCTGGGTCGATATTTTCATGTTGAATGATTTGGCTATGCAGTTAAATCGGTAGTAGACGTTGTAGATCATCCTCATTTCGGCCACTAATACAGCGTCATCAGCATAGCATAGGATGGTTATTTCTTCGCTGCCCATTTTATATCCTTTTAGCAGTCTTACGTTTCTTATTATTTCGTCCATAATGATGTTAAAAAGCAGGGGACTTAGGGAATCCCCTTGTCGGATACCACGACCTGCATCAATCGGTTCAGTCAAGGCGCCATTTATCTTTGCTCGGATCTTATTGTTTCTATAGATGTCCTCTATGGTCTTGATAAGATTGTTCGGAATTTGCCGGTTATAGAGGAGGTGTATAACATCCTTTAACTGCACTCGGTCGAATGCCTTTTCCAAATCAATGAAACACATATATGCTGGTCTGTTGTATTCAATTGATTTTTCTGTTATCTGTCTTATGATGAAAACCGCGTCTGTGCACGATCTGCCTGATCTGAATCCCTGCTGTTCGTCTTCTAGATTCGTTAAGCTGTTAATTTTATTCGTTATATCTTTGTCGTTAGTTTTAATGAAGTGTTTAAAAGATTGATTCCCCTGTAGTTTGTAGGCACTTTTTGTCTCCTTTTTTAAACATAACTACAGTGTACTAGTTCGTCGTCAGGTATTTTGTGTTGGCATAGTCTTTTTTGGATTAGGAATGTATTTGTTGTGTGAGACGTTGACCACCATATTTTTTGCTCGTTTTGGATGCCTCTGCCCCTGGCTCTTCCTATTCTTTAGTCTTCGAAAGCTGTTTCTACATCGCTGGACTCAACTTTGTATGTCGCTTCTGGTTATTATTCTGGCCGTATTTAGTT
>NW_025113009.1:5394728-5645284 GCF_010416935.1 Polistes fuscatus | reverse complement strand
TTTCGAATAAGTAATCAAATGTTTTTTCTTTTTTTTTTGAACCAAATATATTTGTCTCTATTAAATATAAATAATAAATAAATAGAGTGTTACGAACTGTATAATTATTTATATTGCAATTGATAGAATGATTTATTAAACGAAGATATAACAATATTAATAATTATAATAAATGAATAAATGAAATAAACGCGAAAAATAATCATTCCGAATGTAAGATCTTTCGTTGTAAATTTCAAATCGGTCGTTCGATTTGATCGATTACACGAGTTTAAATATTTATAATATGATAAATATAATATCGGAATTTCTCTTTTTTTTTATATTAATGAATATTATTAATTAATTTGATTTAATTCATCGCTGTGTCAACAAGAACGGAAATGAGTGTTCAAGATGTGGAAAAAAAGAAAAAAAAAGATAAGAAATAAATAAGAAAAATAAATCATCGATCGAGGGCGTTGACTGGATCGAGGGCGACGTTTCGTTTCGATGAATATTCATTAATCCGAATAGGAGGTATGAGAGGAGAGGAGGAGGAGAGGAGAGGAGGAGGAGGAGGAGGTTGAAGCTCTCTTTTACAATTCGAATTTAAATTATCGATCAATTCGAGTAGTCCTACTCTTGGTCTTTCCTTAAAGAAATTTTTACGATTTTCGATCTTCGTCGAGTATTAGTTTTGGTACTCTTTCATTATTATTATAAATATATTATTATAAATAAATATATATACATATAATTTTTTATATTTTATTATATATATAAATATATATTTCATTATATATTTATATGTGTATAATTATAATTATATATATATTAATTTTATTTATTATAATTAATATTAATTTATTATAAATAATATTATAATTAAATAATTAATTATATATATATTAATTTATATATTTATAATGTTTTATTTTATTTATATTTTATTTAATTTATTTTCTATATTGCTGTGATTTTATCTATTGTGTGACTCTCGATTAATCGTCATAGTCTTTACAGTTGATTGATATTCCATTCGCATCTTATCACCGTAGTCGTATTACCATCGATGAAAGAAATTGACCCTTCCGCTTGACCTAGATCATTATCTCTCTATCGATTTCCCTATTTTTAACGACCAACTATTCTACTGGCTGACACGCCAATGAACTTGTATTTGTAAAAAGAAAGGAAGAACAAAAAAAAATAGACTCTATTTATCGAGTATTATATTATATTTCATTAATAACTGTTACACACACATACACACACCGATATGGTATCTCTTTTAATCATTTTCTTGTTCCTTTTTTTTTCTTTTTTTTTTTAATAATTATGATGAACTTCGATTATTTTGTATATAAATTCATTTACGTCAAGAAAAAATGAGAAAGGAGAATGAAGTTCGACATAAAAAAAAAAGAACCCTCTCTTTTTTTGCTTCTTTTTTTTTGTTTTATAAAAAATATATATTAATTATATATATTATATATAAATATATATTATATTAAATTAAATAATATATTAATAAATAATAAATAATTAAATATTATATATATATATCTATATATTATATTAAATAATAAATAAGTAAATATTAAATTAAATTAATTAATTAAATATATATATTATCTTTATTATATTATATTTATATATATTATATATTTTATTATAAAATCTTATTTATTATTCTATCATATAATATAAAAAATAATCTAAGTCATTCTCTCTATCGATCTCAGATTTACGGTATCTCATTTCTTTTTTTGTTTTAATTTAAGAAAGAATAGTGAAAAAGAAGAAGAAGAAGAAAACGGTAAAAGCTTATACCCCTGCGAAACGATTTTTTTCGTGACACAAATTCCTCCCTTGTTCGCGCCCATCGTAACTTTCTACCCCTTTGCTTTGATTCACTACTCTCTTTCTTTCTTTATTTCTTTCTTTCGTTCTTCCTTTTATTTTCTTCTTTTTTATTCTTTTTTATTCTTTTAACCATTTTTGTCTGGACTTCTGAGAAATCGCGAAACAACCGCGTATACGAGGCCGGTTTAGATTCGTTTTGTATTTAACCGGGGTAAATTACTTGGATGAGAATAATAACTATAATAAGGAGTAGTAAAGTAGTAGTAGCAAAGTTAAACGACAAAGAAAAAAGGGAACGTGAAAAGCTTTCTTCTTTTTAAAAAACGATTTCTTCCTTGAATAATCTCCTGCTTCGTTGGTTCATTATTATTATTACTATTATTATTATTATTACTATTATTATTATTAGTATTATATTCTTTTTCCTTTAATTTCATTTTATTTCGTTTCGTTTCGTTTGAAACCTCAATTTTCTACCCCGCAATTATGATATCGTTTGAAAGGGAAATGTGTTGTATTAAAAAAAAGAAAAACAAATTATCTCGCGTTGAAAAAAGAAATAAAAATCAAACGAACTTAGGAAAAAAAAAAAAAGAGGATAATGAAAGTTAGCGGGGGGGGTGGGTTGTTACAACGCTTTGAGTTCGTTATGAATTTTTTGTTTTTTTTTTTCTATTTTTTTTTTCCTTTTCTCTTTTTATTTCCCCCCCCCTTCCTATCTATTCTTCTCGTCGTAAAAGCAAATCGATCGGGGCTTGGTATAAAACGTATTTTCATTAATCTCTGCCCCAGCCCCGATTGTATGCTGGAATCCGATTTGCAAGTCTAAAATCATGCTAAAATAGTCGTCTATCAGTGACTATCCATAAAAAAAAAAGATTAAAAAAGCCGATAATTACCATTCCGTGATATTTCTCTTTTTCTTTTTTTTTTCCTTTTCCCCCTTTTATTTAGAATATATTTTTAGAATCTATATATTTTATTTTTTTTTTATTTTTTTTCTTTTAGAATATAAAATAGGCCGCAATGTTTTACCTAGTTTTTCTACGATAGATAGTTATAATATAATAGGTTAGACATTTAGTTTGGTACTTAATGTGCCATCAAAAATATTTTATCTTTCTTCACGTTTTTATTAGCTTATCAAACATTATCGCATCGGTGATAAACACCTGAACAACTACGACGACGACAACTACGACAACTTAAACGTATGTTTAATTAACGATGTTTCCTTTACGTATAATACGAACGATTATTATAACGTGAATGTGTGTTGTGTTGTGTTTACCGAAGAACTATATATTATAAGAAAAAAGTAGAACGAAAAAATAAAAAATTTGATGAGTGAGTGAAGATAACAAAAAAAAAAAGAGAAAAAAAATTAAAAGAAGAAGAAAAGAAAGAAATAAAAGACAATTAGTGTTAAAAAAAATTGTTGCAAAAGAAGGATTATCATACAACGACCAAATCAAAAGTGTATCAACGGGGGGAGGAGGGGGAGTGTCAACGTTTCAAAATGATATTTAAATGATCGATAATTGGAAGAGAGGGGATAAGGAATGAAAGGAAGACATGCTTCGAGAAAATACAACGATAAGGATCAAAACGATCATCCTAATCGAGAATAGAAAGAATAATCAAAATTCAATGAGAAGAAAATATTAACGATTTATCTTTCTATTTTTTTTCTACCCTTTCTCTTCTCGATCTTTTCACGGTGAATGCAGAAAGGAAGATTTGAAGCGAATCAACGAGGAAAACAAAATAAAAAATCGCAAAAAATTAGCGATAAATTAGGCTGGAGGGGGGCGAGAAAGGAGAACCGAGACAAAATATAAAATATACATATAAAAAAAATTAAGAAAATATGAGAAACGGTGGTCAACCGCAACAGACGGCAGTAATGGCGCCACCGCATTTGAACGGTTCGGCGCAATTTATATCGGGCGGTTACGTGAATTATCTTCCACGACAGTCTTGGGGCCAATTTCAACCCTCCCAACAACAGCATCAACAACAACAGCAACATTTAAGAAACGGTGGTAGACCATTGTCCCACCCACCACCACCCCCACCACCCTCGAGAAGAGAGAGCCAAAGAGCTTGCGGCAATAATAATGGCCCTGCCAATACGAAGAACTCGTCTAATTCGCATTCCAGGGGTGGAACGCATCGCAGTACAACCCCCTCGGTAAGTTTATTCTTATCATCTTTAACCAAACTTCGGGAGGTAATATTAATCGAGGTATTTATACTCGAAATCTTATTTTTCTTTTTTTTTTTTTTTTTATTTCTCTTCTTTTTTCGATCATTTACCCCCTAGCTTCAACCCTCCCACACTCTTTTTATTCTTCTATGACTTATATATTATATCTCGAGTTTTAATAATGAAAATTTAAATATCGTTTCGTCGGTAAAATTATTCATCGAATTAATTGTTTTATATTTATATATGTGTGTGTGTATGTATTTTTGATTATCGAAATAAATCAATTATTTTATTTCGATGATGATTGAAAATTTGCTTAATTAAATGGACAATATCTTTTTGTCGTTTTAAAACGGTATCTTCTTTTTTTTTTATGTCTTCTTTTACGAGCTCTTTCCATTAAGAAGATAGATATCGTATTCGAAATATTGTCATTCATAATTCGTATTACTAGAAACACTTGTACGTAGTAGTAGTAGTAGTAGTAGTAGAAAAAAAATGAAAAAAAGAATGAAAGAAGGAAGAAGAAGAAGAAGAAGAAAAAAAAGAACTGTTTGTCGTTGACGCCCGTTTGAGCACGTAAATTCCAGGAATTTATATAGGTCAATGTCTGTTCCAAGAAATTATGTAGGTCAAACACCACGTACATGTATTACGCACACACGTACAATGGGACCTTGCGTAAATCTTAAATATTTACATTTCATATATCTCCGTAACGAAAAGTCGCAGAGACTCGAGATAAAAATCATTTTAAAGGATAGAATTTCGTCTATATTTCATGTGTATTATAAACGATCGAATAATAAATAATTTTTATTTATATATATATATATATATAAAAAAGAAAAGAAAAAAAATATTAACTCAAAATGTATACGATGATAAAATTAATAATTTAACATCGTACAACGTTATTAAGGTATCCTAATGTATATACGATATTGCAAATATATTATTAGTTAAAAAAACAAACGAAAAACATTTTACGATTATTTGTTGTAAACGATATATATATAACAAAATTTTCTAAATAAAAATCATTTTAAAATTTCGTCTATATTTCATGCGTATTATAAACGATCGAATAATAAATAATTTTTATTTATTTATATATATATATATATATATATATATAAAAGAAAAGAAAAAAATATATTAATTCAAAAATGTATACGATGATAAAATAAATAATTTAACATCGTACAACGTTATTAAGGTATCCTAATGTAATATACGATATTGCAAATATATTATTAGTTAAAAAAACAAACGAAAAACATTTTATGATTATTTGTTGTAAACGATATATATATAACAAAATTTTCTAAATAAAAATCATTTTAAAATTTCGTCTATATTTCATGCGTATTATAAACGATCGAATAATAAATAATTTTTATTTATATATATATATATATATAAAAGAAAAGAATAAAAATATTAACTCAAAATGTATACGATGATAAAATAAATAATTTAACATCGTACAACGTTATTAAGGTATCCTAATGTAATATACGATATTGAAAATATATTATTAGTTAAAAAAAAACAAACGAAAAACATTTTATGATTATTTGTTGTAAACGATATATATAACAAAATTTTCTAAATAAAAATCATTTTAAAGGATAGAATTTCGTCTATATTTCATGCGTATTATAACGATCGAATAATAAATAATTTTTATTTATATATATATATATAAAAGAAAAGAATAAAATATATTAACTCAAAAATGTATACGATGAAAATAAATAATTTAACATCGTACAACGTTATTAAGGTATCCTAATGTAATATACGATATTGAAAATATATTATTAGTTAAAAAAACAAACGAAAAACATTTTATGATTATTTGTTGTAAACGATATATATATAACAAAATTTTCTAAATAAAAATCATTTTAAAATTTCGTCTATATTTCATGTGTATTATAAACGATCGAATAATAAATAATTTTTATTTATATATATATATATAAGAAAAGAATAAAAATATATTAACTCAAAAATGTATACGATGATAAAATCAATAATTTAACATCGTACAACGTTATTAAGGTATCCTAATGTAATATACGATATTGCAAATGTATTATTAGTTAAAAAAACAAACGAAAAACATTTTATGATTATTTGTTGTAAACGATATATATAACAAAATTTTCTATAAGTGTATTAACAATATAAAATTAATTTTAATAATTCTACCGATGCCTTATCGAATGTACTATACAATATTACTATTATTATTATTATTATTATTATTATTATTATTATTATTATAATTACTATAATATCTTTTTTCATTTTCATTTAGATTCAATTCCTTATTCACGAGAGTTTTCCTCGGAATAATACGAAAGCATTTCGCGTCGTCTCCTTTCCATTGAACTGCAATTAGAATTCAAACTATCGAGCGTATAACCTGTAGGAGTTGTAAGTACACGTACAAATGTACAAACACACACACTCACACATAATATGTACACACGTATACACAGTAGTGTACGGTCTCGAACGTTGGAATAACTCGACGAGACTATGGTGGTATCGGTGTTCCAAGAGAGAAAAATGAAAAGAGAGAATGAGGTGGGATGAGGAGGAGGAGGAGGAGGAGGGAAGGGGGTAGTTGGGTGAGCCAGAGAAGAAAGAGAAAGGTAACGCGAGAGTGGAATCCTCCTGGTGCGCCTCTTAAGTATCTAGAAAAGCACGTCGTAGAATACCTTATGAGGCTTAAAACCATCTACGAAAGGAATGTCACAAAATCTAACCTGTGTCTCGTAAAAAAAAAAACAACAACAACAACAATAACAACACAACAAGAACAATATAACCAACAGTAACAGCCAACAGCAAATCTACACAGGAATCTACACACACATATACACATATATATAAGGAAAGACCAAAGGAAACGACCACTCTAGACTCTACACACACTCTACTCTCTTCTTTTATATTTCTTTTTCTATTTTTCTTTCTCTTTCGTGCACATTCACTTCACTCGCTGATTCTTGTTGCGTGGTAACGTTGCTGCTGCTAACGAGCCTCAATTTCAACGAATCTTTTGCAACCCGTTCCTTAAGATTTGTCTTTGTTTTCCTTTTTTTCTTTTTCTTTTTTTGCTTTTTCCTCTGTCAGTCTATCAGTCTGTCTGTGTTTTCTTTTTTTTTCTTTTCTTTTTCAAAAGTTGGAATCATTCCATTCGTAGTTACTACGAGAAAACCGTATCTCTCTTCTCCTTTGTTAACTTGTGCGCTTTTGTGTAAGAAAATGAGGGGAGTGGGGGCAAGGGGGAGGGTAGGGGGAGGGGAAGAAAGAAGGAAAAAGAAAAAGAAAAAAGAATCCTTCCGTGCATGATAGGAAAGTAGGGCAACAACCGATGTAACCTCCTTGTATGATGCGTAGAGTCGTTAAAGTAACGGAGTTTAATAAGTTTCATTTTGAGTTGCGCGTATGTGTAAAGAAAACCCACCCACCCTACGCGTATAATCATTTTTTTTTCTTTTTTTTAAAGAAGTTTTCCTTGTTTTTCCTTTTTTTTCTTCTTTTTTTTATTTCTCATTAATAATATTTGTAATAAAATATTGAGATGTTAGATTATAGAGTCCCGAAAGTTATTCGTGCTGTTCTTTTTAAATGATTTTTCTTTCCACCCGTTTGGTTTCGTTTTATTTTATCGATGAACAATATACGAATCATTTATTTTCCTTCATATTTTTTCTTATCGTCGTTGTCGTCGTGCTTTCTAATCTCATTGAATAAAATATTCATGGATGTGTCGTTTTATTGTTTATCTTTGAAAATAAATTCATCATATTTTCGAAGCGTTTTAAAAATCTTATCGGGTTTGTTAAAAAGAGAAAAATTGTAGCTTGTCTTATAAATATATAATTCTTTTTAGATTTGGATCTAGATTTTTGGTACAAGTTTTTATTTTTTTTTCATCCAAGTCACGATCTAAAACTTTCAATTGACATTTCGATGGATAACACTCGTAATAAGGAACGAAATGTACTAACTCGTAATTCGGTTTGACGTATGTACCAACTAAACCGTATCATTTTTCCACGTCCATTCCTTCTTTCTTAATCTTTCATCTTGTATATATATCGGCAACGAACAATTTTTATTCAACGTTAAATAAAAATTCTAAATTTAATGTTTTCAAAATATTTTCATGTTTTTCTTTTAAAATATTCCATATACAATTTTTCTTTCATTTTTATTTACTTTTAATATAACGTACAAGGATATATACGTGGATCTATCGAAAAGTTTTGATTTGCAACAACAACAACAACAACAACATTTATTTTCTTTTTAAAATAAAATTTAATTAACTCGGGGAGAATAAAAATTGTTTCCGTGTTAGGCTCAAATCTTTTCGAACTCACCCATGTGATACGTACGTAATAAATAATACTAGTATTTTTTTCTATTATAATTTTTCCTACGTTTAATTATTAACCAACTAAATATATTATATTTTTAAATCGTAGAAAATTAATTAACCGTTTATTCGTTTAATCGAAGAAATATTTTATTTTGTATATAAATATATATAAATATGTTATATATATAACAATATAATATATATATATATATATATATATATTATTAGTATATATTAGTATATATTATTAGTATATATAGTTATAGTTTTATATAAATATTTTTATAAAAGTCGAAGGGAGGAGGAGGAGGTAGGGGAGGGTCGTAAGGTGGATTTTATTTTACCTCGTGCATTTCGATATGACGATTTTCTTTTCTCCCTGACATTATTTGACCATTCCATGCATTTTATTTAACTTGTCATATTCTCTTTTTGAACTCACAGCTTGAAAAATATACGAATGTTTATCTTGCAAACGCATTATGAAAAGTGTCAGGTTAAAAGCATCGAATAATGTCGAACGATAGTTTCGATTTTTCTCTTATCCCTTCGCGTGGTCTTTTCCCTTTTGATAAAATAACAATAAAATATTTTATTTAATCATCGTCAGATATAATAAGTCGTGGTAGGATCGTATTATTTGCAACGTATAAAAAAAGAAAAGAAAAGAAGAAAACTAATGTAATCTTTTTTACGATAGCTTGGACAATCAAATATTTCTATGAAGATTTGCGTCCAACTCGTTATACTCGTTGGATGAAAATAAATCTATGGGGATTGGGGAGGGTTGAGGCATAATAAAAATTCTTCTATGTTTTGTATTTTTAAATTTACATAAATATATATAATCTTAAGATTAAGATAAACCAAGATTCATGTTCATTTTCTCATAAATATATATTTATATACAAAATAACAATTAATATTTTTAAATAACGTTTAACAAACCTGTTACGAATATTTTGTGTAAAAAATTAATGTCAAAAAGAGAGAAAAAACAGGGTAGTATTTTTTTGAAATTCCAACACGCGTGGTGCAAGACGATATATTTTTGTGGGGTTGAACCTAGCCTCTTTGACGTCTGTGCATCGTAAACGATACGAACGAAAAGAAGTTGAAGGTGATAGAAGAAAAAGAAATGGAAGAAAAAGTAAAAGGAAGGAAGGAAGGAAGGAAGGAAGGAAAGAAAGGGACCAGTTTCTAGACATCAGCCCTAACCTCAGAGAGTCTCGGCAGCAATCCGAGACGAGAGGGGGGTAGGAGGAGGTGGGCGGGGGGATCTTAGAAAGTGGTTTTGATGTCGCCTTTCGTACCATCCGATCGAACATTCGAGATCTGTATCTTTGAAAAGTAGAAAAATATAAAGCACGATTCGATTACAAGTTCTTAACGTTATATGATACGTTCGATAGTAGTCCTGATGCATTTATCAACATTGTTACAATTTTAATAAACAATGTTGTATAATAATTTTTTTTTTTATTTCTTCAGAGCACGTTTAATTCAATTAAATTATTTTCAACTTAATATCATAGTTAACATTTGTTAACGTTGTTAAAGTTTCGTTGATTAACCCTTTTTTGAGTAGGGGAGGGGGGAATTTGTATTCGTTTGTTAAAAAATATTTATTAATATTATAAATTTCATTTAATTTATAATATTTATTTTTATTTATAATATTTATTTAAATATATATATATATAAATTAAAGCACTCTGGTATCTATTTATTTATATATTGATATTCATTGTTTCTTTCACCAAAAGATTAAGAATTAGTACCCATAGTTTAAAAATAAATTAGGCAGATAAATTAATTTTTCTTTGGATCAAATAAAAAATTTCAAGGTATATACACTTCGATCCAATATATTGAAGTTATATTTTGTTCGTACAATATTGATTCGTAAATTATAATGAAATTCGATGATATTTATAGTAAGATTTAAATACGCTGGTTTAGTTAAAGTCATCCAGGAGACAAAAGCAATCATTTTTGTGAACGATCACTTCAATGCAGAAAGGAAATACCGGTGTAACAGGATTCTCGTGGACCGTAAGATCTCCTAGAGTAGAATGTTCCTTTTTCCCTTCTCCTCCTCCCCCTTTTCCTCCTCACCCTCCTCATCTTTCCTTCAATGCAATATCAGCCAAAGCGACTGCAAGGTTGACTCTTGCTATATTTGCCTCTTTTTTTTCATTTTCTTTTTTATTTTTCTGTATTTTTCTAGATTCATGTGTAGTTATAGTGAGATAAGAATGTTGTCCGACCTTTAACGGAGGTCAAAAACGGAAGTTGAAGGATGTTTTCGATTTCTTTTATTTTTTTGCCTTTTTTCTTTTTTCTCTCCAAATAAATAAATATAAAGATATCCAATACATCGTTTTTATTTCCCCAGTACGTACGAAAAATTACAAACAAAATGTAAAAGTGTATGTGATTTATGCATGTGTAATATACTCATATATTAAATATTATATTTTACGAAACATATATCATTTGAATATATTAATAATATTTTGAAAAAATATGTATGTATAATATTAAACGAAAAAGGAAAAGAAAACGTATTATATTTATACCGAGGTGTATTAAATTACGATTAGTATATTAAAAAATAAAAAAAGAATAATTAAGAGTTCGAATTATACGAAGGTTATTTTGAGAAACGTATATGCATAAATCTTATAAAACACAACTAATACACTTAATCGTAATTTAATAAAAGAATACGATACATACGTAATAATCCGATCTTGCAACTCAAGGATCTTCCAATCGAGGTGGAACGTTGTTTCTCGTTCGCTCTTACCATTGGTCGACCTCGCACGTCAACTTTCAAAGTTATAAAATTGTTCAAAGTTTTATTACCATTACCAGCAACAAGTTATCATCGAGTAAATAAGCTAAATTGTTTTTTCTTGTATTTTGTTCTTTTTTTTTTTCTTTTTATCGCTAATATTATAACCTTTTTAGTTTGTGGAATGTTGTTGTGTATAATCGTTAAAAAACTGTCAAGCCGTTCTTTTGAAAAATGATGCGTCACTCGACAAAGCTACGTGATCGTTTGTTGAATACTCAACATGATAGTTCGTATTGTATACCGCATACATAAGTAAATAGAAAATGGGTGTGTACCTGTACATAACTAGAATATATAAGTATGTATCACCTATATAACATGGAATATTATTTTTTAATACTCCCTACGAACTTTATTAAATTATTCCGAAATTTTTTCTTTCTCTCTTTTTTTCTTTTTTTTCAACATTTTTATTTTCAGTAGCAAATTCAAATATGATTGAACAACGCACTTACATGTAAATTCAACGAGACGTTCGTTAAAAATTTAGAGAATTTTATGTTCGATTATATTATTACAAAAATATTATTAGAAATATAGTTTCGTACCGAGAAGAATAAATTATATTTCTCTTTTGGATAATATAATGATCGGAAATCGAATAGAATAAAGAACACATAGATCGGTGTATTTAAACAGTATTTTTCTTCGGATCATTAAACACGAACGAATGGATCAAGTTTCTAATTTAACGCACGAGTAGATAATCGCGCGAATCTAAAATCGTTGAATAATAATTCGTAAATCATTTCGACGCACAACGAAGCTGATTTTCAATATCGTCGTAATGTTAAACGATTCGTACTTCAGTATTTAAAAAAAAAAAAAAGAAAAAAAAAACAAAACATGACTCGATAATCGAAAAACGTTAATTTTACATTCGTAGTAAAAAATAAATCGGCAACGTTTCAATACGACCAGTTTCTTCGTGACTTTTTTTTACCTGGTTTGCCATGGGGTAATTTAATAATAAAAAAGTAGAAAAGAGAATATCGATTCTACTATCTCGAATATATGTAACTTAGAAAGCTTTAGGCGTAAGTGTTACACGTAATCGATATCGATATCGTTATCTTCTTAGTCGCGTGTACGAGAGAGTAAACATTTTTCAAATTTATAAACGAACGATGATTCATTAATGTTTTCTTATGCATTACCTGTACGGTTTAAACGATGTAATCTTTTGAAATAACTTTTATTATATATATATATGAGATATCATTAACAGATTGTATTATAAAAATATTTTATAACATTTATAAGAACGATTTAAATCGTGTATAATATTTAAAATAATTCGAAGACACACAAATGTTGAAATATTGATTTAATAAAACTAATGTGTATATATATATATATATATATGTGTGTACAGTCGTTTGTAATTAGTTCCAATGATTAAATGATAAAAAATATATATATATACGATAAGAAAGAGTAAATATAAATCTTGTTATCGTATATAAAACGTATAACAATTAACGCCTATTCACTTTGAGAATCTATCTCTCTACAGAATTTAATTAAAATTCGTCGAATAAATTTCAAACGAAATATATTTCAAGGTCTCGCGTAGAAAAATTTACATACTACGGTTATACTCATATATCCAACAATTTTATTAAACAACAATGTTTTAGTTTCTACTTTAAAAAACGAACATTTAAATATATAATATAAATTTTATATATATATATAAAAATATAAAAGAGAGAAAGAGAGAAAGAGAGAGAGAGAGAGAGAGAAAGAGAGATAGGATTATAAAAGATTTAAATTAGCCAATTTTTCGAGAGTAACAAGCCGTTAAATGAAGTCCCCCAGTTGTTGTTGGACGATGTAATAAAAGGCATTCCACGAAAGAAACATTTTTTCGAAAAAGAAACGATATTACAAACGAAAGCAGTAAATTTATCTCGCGTAACCGTTATTAACAGCTAGGTAGGTAGGTAGGTAGATAGGTAGGTAGGTAGGTGGTGGTTGGTTGGTTGTGCATTATGCAGCTCGATCTAATGTTTTCGCGGTGACCATCACATCGTATGAAAGTGTGCGTTAGAGTAGTATAATATGTTCATATATTTTATACGCATACATACATACATACATACATACTTACATATACGTTATGCTATGTTAACCGAGGTCATTTCGATTTAATTAAATGAATATTCATATGTAAGGATCTGACGTGTTTCCTTCGCAGAATTCAACGAAAAAAAAAAAAAAAAAAATATTAAAAAGGAAAAGACAAGGATTTAAAAAAGAAAAAAAGAAAAAAAAAGAAAGTAACGGGAAGATGATGAAGAAAGAAAGGAAGAGAATGTACGAAGGATTCTTACTTATTATCACTTGGCGCGATTAAAATGTAAGGAAATAAATCTTTTGAGCGTAGTTAATGACCGTCCCTCCCCCCTCTCTCGTCCCTCTTTTCGTTGTTTCGATTCAATTTATGTTTATTACTTAGTATCGTGTCTCTTCTCCATTTTATACACTTTTAACGAATATATGTATACGCAGATGGTTGTTGTACCACCGTTTTGCGTGCTTAGCGAGAAAATAATAATTAAGGAACACGTTTGCGAACAATTTATATTTCTTTTCTTTTATTTTCTTTTCTTTTTTTGATTTTTATCTCTACACGATGGGCGAATAAAAATAGAAGCGAGCAAAATTTGTCTATTTAAAAACGTATAGAAGTAAACATTCGATTCGCGATGATAAAATTTGTGATGATTTTTAAATTAGATATTTATTTTTAAACGTCGAATCGTTTATAATGAGTTTTATAATTTTATAAGGTTTTTCTTTTCTTTTTTTTTAATATATAAATTTAATTAAAACGCGTAATAAGTACATTAATATCCTTTGCTCTCGTAGTTTTTATAGTAAACATTTATTTCACATCTTTTTCTCACTCTTTTATCTGACAATTTTAATTAGTTGATACGAGGTGTAACATAATAAAAGTAAATTAACTTAAAAACGTATTCGTTAGATTCATCCTAGAACGAATTATTAAATAATAGCGAAAAATTGATAATTTAAATATCATTATTTAATATAAAACAATACAATTTATATCATTTTAAAAAAAAATATTAAAAAAAAATCATCTAATAATAGAAGACACGTATTATCAGAAAATGATCGCGTCTTGAAATTTTAACAACCTGATCTTACGTTGGCATTTGGAAAAAAAGAAAAAAATCATTCCAATTGGAATTCTCGGTAAAAACTAATCACTCGCTTTGATGCATATATATTGCATTCTTTCGTTCGTTCAATCGTTAGAAATTAATAAGAGCCACTTGCGACGGCAGTTTCCAATTTCCATTTGAATTCTAATTAAATTTCAATTAGAGTAGTCAACGAATGATTTGCAATTAATCGATCAAATCAATTTTCCGTTTACTCGATTATCGAAGTTTAAACGTTTAGTACCAGAACTACATATATTACATCTCTTTATGGTATAATTTTGTTTTTAAGAAAATAAATATGTAATATTATTACAATATATGTACATATATATATCTCTTTCTCTCTTTAATTCGTTGTCGGTGTTCTCGTCCTTTCCTAAAACGTCTTTATACCGTTCATTAATTCGATGAAGGAGGTCGGAACCCCAGAACACGTGACGCCAACTCCAACACGCATTTTGAATTACTTTCGAATTTGGAAGTTGAATTGGTGCTAAGTCGTCTAGTTACCATAACGAACACGTACACCTTCCTACGTTGACATCAAATTTTCTTGTCACGATCGTACTCCTTTCTCTCGAAAACTATCACGCGATTTTGTTCCTCCGATCAATTGAATTCCAATTGTTTTTTTTCTTTCTTTTCTACAAAACATTGCTAAATACATTTATTTTTTGTTAATCGTATCATGCGTCAAATGTCAATGGAAATACTTTCCAAAAAAAAGTCAAATTTTGTAAAGAAATGAAAGTCGAGTAAAATCACTGTCTCCTCAAAAAATGAGATTTTCTTTTCTTTTTCTTTTTTTAAAGCATTTACAATACTTTCTATAAAGATTGAAATTATTCTTACTTCTCTCTCTCTCTCTCTCTCTCTTTATTTTCTTTTTTCTAGTCATTGATAGACTTTCGCTTTATTCGAAACTTTCTATATGAGAAGGATTCACGTAATTGATGAACACGTAAATCGAATTGATATTAATTAACTTGTAAAATATAATTTACGTTCTTTACCTAAGAGAAAAGATGTCAGGAAATATCGAAATAGAAATAAGAAATAGGAAAAGCAAAGATTAAAAAAGGAATTCTGTTTCCTTGGAGAACGATATCTATCAGTCGGTTGATTCATAGACTCAATTTCCTTTTTCTCGTCTGTACTTTCTCTAGAAATAAATTGAAGGTCGCTGAACTACCATTTTCTACGAATCGAATGACCATTTTACGGGTCACCGATAGAATAAACTCATCACGAAAGGATCCTAACTCTTTCCCGAACATTTTTATCTTTGCCTCTGGACCTCTGTCTGTGTGTGTGCGTGTGTGTGTGTGTTAGAACTGTTTCGATTTAATTCAACGATATATCCGTTCGGATTTTTAAATAATTTCTTTTCTTAAACCGATATAATCAAGCATAGATAATTATTATTATATATAATTATTACTATATATTATTTATATATTATTTATATATAAATTATATATTATATGTATTTTTTATATATAATTATTACTTTTCTTTTTTTTTTTTTTCTTCTTTTTTTTCTTTTTTTTTTTGCAAGATCACAATACTCGTAGTTGTTAGTAGCACTGTTTTTAGGTTGTACTTCGTTATCGGAAGTGTTGACTTTGCCGATTGCTGTTCAAAATTCTTCCTTGCACGCTTCTAAACATATCGCCCAAGCTATTTCGTATCGTCCAAACACTGTTGTTTCTACGTGCTTCGAACGCAAAATACCCCTGTGTTAGAGGGTTTGAACAAGAATTCCGCACTACAAATTCCACTAATTTGTTATATGCGTATATATAAATGTGGTGGCCACACCATCGACCCGTTTCGTTTCGAATTCATTCAAGTGTGTTCGCGAGGATCTAAAGAAGTGTCCTTTAATTAATTTTTTTCTACTTTTCTTTGTTGCTTTTAATTTCTCTTCTTCTTTTTTTTTTTTTTTTTTTCAAATCATTGATCGTTTACTTCAACACGATACGATGATATATCTGTGTTAATTTACTATATAACATTTTATATATCATATTATTTAATTAATTTTTATTCAATAATAAACGTTTCACTTATCAACGTATCGTATCTTTTTAATATTTACATATATTATCAATATTATCATATAATAAACTATTAGATAGATAGATGTATTTAATTACAATAGATTTGATTTACAACAAATAGATTTGATTTAACATTTTTTCAAGTCTTCTCGTAGGAGGCTCAAAACTTTTCAACCCTTCTTATAGAAAGTTCGGAACTTTTCAGACCAGCCTGTAGAGTAGGCTCAAAACTTTTCAACAATCCTTCTCATAGAAAGCTCAGAACTTTTCAGGTATCCTTGCTTGTAATTTTCGTTTATTTCTAGCTTTTCTTGATAACTGATGATTGAAAATGCATAGGACACAAGTTTTCAAGTATATCAAGTTTAAATAAAGTAGTTGACTGTTACGAGACTCTCTTTAGTGTAATAAGGAAGTTGGCAAGTTCATTTTGAACGATATCAAACAAGAAGAGGATGATATAGATATTTGTTTGGGCTTGTCTTCTCGAAAGCAATTGACGTCAAGTAAAAACGAAGGTGGAGTCTAACTTTTGGAACCTGTCATTTCTTTAATTAAGGCGTTACCGGTGTAAATATTAAATTTATTATTATTTTTATTATTATCTTGATGACACCTAAAATATCAAATCTAATTATAACACGATACAATTTTTTTCTGTATTAAATCAATCTAATAAAATAATCGATTTTAACGATTGACACATTTTTAATCGAACTGTCTCGTTGGTTTGATACCAAATGTAATTTATAAAATAAGAACACAATGTATATGCATCCGTTTGTTATGAAAATGCTGATGTAATTCCATAAAAAGAATAAAAAAAATAAGAAAAATTAAGTAAACAACTAAACCCAACCACAATCGATTTTCAACTTCCAATGAAAATTCTGCATTATACAAATATTGCATTATCGTTATCTCTACAATGATCTTATTTAATTATACAAACGAATACTTAAAGTATTAGATAATTTGTTAAAGATTAGGTCTCGTACAATATGATCAGTTATACGATACACAACAAAATAATAAATTAAACAAAACTCGTCGTTAGGTTTAGCATTATTTAGACTTATTTCAATTGTATCAAAGAACGTTGAAGTGTCAAATTAATTCTAGGCAAAATCGTGTAATAGCATAGTAGCATAAGTGCACGTATGTTCGTCATTGTGGGTCGTCGTGGCGAGACAAACAAAGACCACAGTGTTCCATGCTTACATACGTACACACATAGATAAGTATCTATGGTTGTATACGAGTTAGTTCGAAAACAAGGAACTTGTCCATCTAGTTACTAGTTGCACTAGGATAGACGAGGTCACGCAAAATCAAATTAACCAAGTGAAATGGAGTTAGAGAAGGGAGTCAGAGTCTCGTTGTCGAAATAGAGATGAGGACCAACAAAACAACACATCATTGGTATGAAGCTTTTAGTTCGAGAAGAAGAAGGTAGTAGTAGTAGTAGACACTCTCATTAATTTTGCGTTCCATCATCTGTCATGAACTCGACTCTCGAGACGGCTCGTTAATTTTTTCTTCTTTTTTCTTTTTTCTTTTTCTTTTTTTTTCTTTTTTTTTCCCTTTCCATTTCTTCGCCAAGGACGTAAGATTAGTGTAGAATTATTATAAACCAAGGACGGTGCAACGAGATATCAAATAGTATCTATATATATATTTTATTTTTTATTCCATTCGTAGAATTTTAATGAAAATTTTTCAATGCATTTGTATACACGTACAAGGGTCCCGTATAGAAACAGATACTCGAGATTCTATTAATTCGTATTAATTAAAATAAAAATAAAGAAAAAGAAATATCGATAAATCGATCGTACTTGCTTATTTCTTTTTTCTTCGTGTAAAATATTTACATTAATTGGATTAAAAAAGAAAAGGAACGAAATGTGCGATCAAAACGGTGTGTATAAAGGATAATTTAAGAATATATATTTGAAAAATTATAATATACTTTTCCTTTCTTATATTTTCTATTCTTCCACTTTACATACTATTTATATAATATAATTAACAACATATTATATTTAAAATAAAAAGAATGAAATAATCAATTTTACTCAGAGCAATAATAAAACGATATTATTGATATGATTTAGGATAGATTGCAATACTAATCCGACTATACTTTTTGTATATATACGAGCAATCCTAGTATAATAGTTTAAATTTTGCTGCTAAAATACTCGGCTAAATTTTCCAGGTATAAGGTAAATAGGGAGAACAATGCAAGTATTCCATGATAAAGAGGGTTGTAGGGGGATATATAATACAAGGAAAGGTATATGCGTGATGATGGTACTTCAGAACCTACAGCTATATCCATCTGCTACTCTTCAACTTGGCTAGAACAGCCCGGCACTTTATAACCAACCAACCAACCAACCAACCAACCAACCAACGAACCACCTATGAACGTGACGGTTCGTTCTCTGTGTCGCTGACACCCGCTAATTATAATTTGTGTCGCGAGTTTCACCGAACCCAAGAGAGGAGTAGCACGCTAAAGAGCAATGGGGGTAAATGAAAAGGGAGGGGGTAGATGTATGGGGGGGGAAAGACTATGAAAAGATTTAACAGCCACTAAATCTCGACTACTCCGCCAAATTCATCGACGAGTGCTGCACCCCCACAGCCTCCCCCAACCAACCAACCAACCAGCCAACCGACTCCCATCTTATTTTCTTTCTTTTTCTTACTCTTTTCCTTACAATCCCACCACCCGACTCCTCAGCCTCCTCATCCCTCGTCTCCTTTCTTTCTTTCATTTTTCCTGCTACTTTGCATCGACCCTACGAACGATTGTTCTTTTTATTTTTATTTTTATTTTGCATTTAACGTGGCCATTGTCGTTTAAATTATTATTATATGTTTTTTTTATTTTTTTTATCTTTCAGATGCATTAAATTTCTTAATTGGTTATTAAAAGATGGTACAAGTTTCTATTCGTTTTCAAGAATATTATATTATTAAATAATTTATTATTAATTAATTAATAATTATTATATTAATAAATACGTCTTGGAAATAATTTACGGTAACTTTGGTATATTATGTTATTTCTTTTTTCAAATTTAATATTACAATAATTAAGATTTCATGGTACTGTTGAAAAATAAATTATAATTTGCAGGATGGATATAAGGTTGAGAGGTGTTTCACAACGCTTGTGTTTTAAACTTTGCAAACGTCGTTTACTGTTAATCAATCGATCGACAATATTTCTATTATTTTCGTTTGTATATAAATTATTATTCTTACTTTCGTTACAAAGATCGGATTAAACACATATGTTCAGATAATTTTATGAAAGATAAATACAGGATACGAAAATGACGATTATCGGAATTGCTTTGTAACTCAAATTCATCCTATAAATTATGTAACATACCATAAATCGGATTAATGGAAATACGTTTTGGTGGTAGTAGTGGTGGTATGGTGGTGGTGTTCGTGAAGAGGGGAAGAGGATTGGAGGAAGATAATTACGATTAAATTAATATCAACTCGATTAAAGATAATTCCAATAAACCTTATGTTTATAATCGATTAATTTTTATTGATAAATAAATGAATTTCATTTAATTCCTCGCTTGTACATCTCATTTTGATTTGGACGTTCGAATTTATTCATAAATCTGAAAAAAAGAAGAAGTTTCTTCTCACCCCCTTCCTCCTCCCCTCCTCCCCCACTGTTGTACGATATAAAAGAAAATTCTTATCACTGAGAAGTACCCTGGGAATTGTGGTGGCAATGAAAATCTAGTCCCCCCCTCCCAGAGAAGAAGAAGGGGCAAGGGGGATGGAATCGGTTAAAAATCCAAGAAAATTTGCATTGTAAAAATCTCTTTCGTTTTAAAGGCTACAAAAAAGGGGTTTATTACGATTCTTCAGCACGTAAATGCTTTCAAAAGTGGCTTTAAAGATCTCTCCTAGATATTTATTCGCTGAGTAGAGAGTAGTAGTTGTGCCACTCTTTCCAAGATGTTCAAGTGCTGCGCGATAACGTTTTCCATTTGACGTTTTACTTTTTTTTTCGACTCCTGTTACAATTTAAAAACACTCTCGCAAACTACGTAATCGTGATGATGTTTATAATAGGATGCAATGAAAATTAAATAAAAAAAAAAAAAGGCAAATAAAAAAATAAACAAATAAAAAAACTAAAACGCTTGCGCGATATTTGAAAGAAGATTGCATTTAGCCTTCCGTCATAAATTAACATTGTGCAACGTTAGATGAGAGAGTCTTGACTTTTCTCTTATCTAAAAAAAAAGAAAAAAAAAGAAAAAAGAAACAATTTTCTTTCTCTCGCTCTTTTTATTTTTTTTCTTTTTTTTCTTTTGAAAGAGAGAGGAAAATAGAAAGATGGTAAAAGGGAGGAAGAAAGATGATAGGGGAAAGAAGAAGAGCCCAGACGTTGTCTCAGCGATTTACACATTTTCTTGAGCCATCGTAAAGGCTTGTTATGACGTCAAGTGTCATCTGTTAGAAAGAAGCCCAAGGAGAACCGCATTGCTCTCGCATAGTCGTTTCTATCATGCGAATGGTGTTTATTAATCCTTCGAAGGACATCAAAATGTTTGAGTAGGAAAGAAAGTATTACGTTGGAATGCGAGAAAAGAAACGATCTTTCTCTTGCTATTTTTAACTTATTTCTTCATCGTCGTCATCGTCGTATAATCCTCCTGTTATTTTACTTCAAAAACAACATTTCGTTCTGATACAACGAATATTTCGAATTAATTCGTAATTTCGTTTGTTTGTTGCAGAAGGTGGACCCCGAGTTGATATTCACGAAACAAGAACGCATTGGTAAGGGTAGTTTCGGTGAGGTTTTCAAAGGTATCGACAATAGGACCCAACAAGTTGTTGCCATTAAAATCATTGATCTCGAGGAAGCTGAGGATGAGATCGAAGATATTCAACAAGAAATTATGGTCCTGTCGCAATGCGACAGTCCATACGTCACCAAATATTATGGGTCCTACCTTAAGGTAAGCTTAATATTATTTAATAAACAATTCATACACAAATTCTCTATTATTTTCATTACGTTCGTTCAAATTGATTCTAATGATACGATCACACATGATCATTATTATTATTATTTATTATTATTATTATTATTACGTTACGGAAGAACGTAATTTGTCTGTCAATCCCATTGTAGCGGCAAATCGGCCGCTCCTATTAACAACCAAACTGAATAAAATAAAAAAAAATAGGATTCACCTAACGAGGACACTTGTTCGCCCATGGGCCCGATACGCCCCATCATTTTTTATGCGTCGAAGAATAGGAAGAAGGGCTCGTCGCTCGGTTAACCATTACTTCCGCAACGACAATGTTGGCGGTATCGACGCTTCCGCTTCCGTTACAACTCCCCCCTTCCCTCCTTCCCTCCTTCCCTCCTTCGACTATCTATTTCTCTACTCTTCTTCTCGTAGGATCATGAAAACTTTCCAATATATTCCTATAGAAACTATTTCTATAGAATACTTTTATACTACTATAATGTATATTTACCCCTTTTAGGCTTTCTAATCCACTTGGTATGCATTATAAGCAGAGAAATCTTTCATTTATATTATTAGAAAAGGATTAGATGAGAAACACGCGATGTTGGATAAATAATTTTTGTTTCTAATTTTGTATGTTGGAAAAAGAAATGAATATATACTATAATTTGATTACACGTAAAAAATAAGATCCAAATCGTAAATATTTGTAATTATTTTTAATTATCTTTCATTGCAATTTGTTTTAAAATTTTTAATAGTACAATCAATTAACACGCGTGCAAAAATATCGTTACGTTGCAAATAATGATGAAATTAATTCCTCTGTAAGAAAAAAAAAGAAACAATATTCGGAATATGATACTATAAAATATAATATTCAATAAAGGTAGAAATTATATTTATAATTTCTAAAGATACAAATAAGATCTTATCTAAAAAAGAAAGCCTGTGTCACACAAATTAGATTGATCGATTATTATCTACGCAATATTACATCATATTTCCGTCCAACCATATATTTACGTTAACATTAACTCCGTATAATACTTGCCATGTAATAAATTCGAAGAGTAAATGTTTTATCGGACTATATAATCTAGTTAAATTACATCATGTATACTTCATTCCTTCGATACTTTTGATATAAGCTACAGTGTTTTCCTTTAGATCGTTGATTATTACACGAATTAATATCTAGGATAGATCAAGTTTTCTCGCAATAGATATTCTCATTTATGATTTAACCGTATACGGTATATCGATTGATCATCTTAACTGTAAATAAAAGAGTAGGGGAATCATTAAATCCGTCGTTCGTGTTAGTTAATAACAAGTACGTTGCACTAACTTATGTATAAATTATATCTCGCGAAACTTCCCCATGTCATGTTTCGAATTAAATATCTCTCGGGATAGGAACGTACTAACGATCGTTAATGATCGTTTCACGAACGGTTATTAAACTAAATTTATTTTCAATCCAACGACGACAACATACATTTTTATCTTTTACTTTTCTTTTCTTTTCTTTTTTTTTTTGGGTGCAATTATTTCATTCTCACTCACACCGAATTCCTGTGTTTTACATCTTTTATCTTTTATTATTTTTTCTTGTTATTTTTATTCATTTTTTTTTCCTATACTCTCCTAGAGTAATTTTTGTGATTGTTTTTTTTTTCGCCTTCTAATTTGAAAAAAATAGGAAAATGAAAATAGTCGGAGTATATGTATTAGATATATGTGTGTGTGTGTACGTGATAAAACTCGTACGAATAATAATTACGACGAGCCTGATGACATCCTCGTACATATAACGGGTATACATCATGAATTCCTTTTACTTCTTTCGTAGGTGTGTATACTGCATTCAAAGTGTGAGTCTGTTATTAAACCGACGAACTCGGCGAACAACAGTTATCAAGTCAAAGTGCACAACCATTTCTACCATTCCTTGATCCGGACTACTGAACTTTCCTATTTTTATTTCGTGTCAGATGTATCCTTCCACTATTCTCCTAATTTTCTTTTAGCTTATTTCTCTTTGAGGTTTACGAAACAAAAGGGATATATTATCTTCGTTGTTTTTGTAGAGGTTGTGTAGGTGTTTGTAGAGATGTGTTTGTACGCGTGGGTATTTTTTGAGAAAAATTCTTTCGATAATAAATGATTTTTCTTTCTTCCCACCATAGATCGTTTATAAAATTAATTTTAAAGTAAATTAAAGTATATATAAAATTTGTTCTTAATTATATTGTATAAATTACACTTAATTAGTTATAAATATTTAATCAGATATGTTTTATTTGAATTTTTAAAAATAGTTTCATCGTGATTGTTTATAAAGCATAGCTTTTATTACTTGACGTATAATAATTTGTTCTTTTCTTTTCGTATACGTAAAAAATACAAAATATATCACATAATTTATTCGCAACGCATCGAATTTCATATTACTCAATAATCTAACAAATCTTTTAACAAACTTATAATATTACACCCATGAGAAAACAATGAATCATCGAACGAACGTTTCGAAATGTGCAATGGGGGTAGTAATTGGTAAGCAATTAGAAAACCAAATACTAATAGAATCCAAACGTAGGAAGTTGAATTAAGAAAGCGTTGGCAAGCACGAACAAAGAAAAAGAAAATAGAAAAATAGAAAAGAAAAATAAGCAAGAACAAACGGTAATCAGAATTAGTTTTGAATTGTTAGAAGCCGCAGATCGAACGAACAGTCATCGTACTTTGACGACACTCCTAGGTGTTTCTCAATCCGGATGCACAGAGAATGATGATGATGATGATGATGATGACGACAACAACAACGATGAGGAGAGGCGTTTCTACTTTCCGACTCGTCTTTGTCTTAACATTTTTTTATCTTTTTTATTTTTCATATAAGTTTCTTCCTTTTATTTTTTTCCAAATCTTTATTATTATTATTATTATTATTATTATTGTTATCATTGTTCGTGTCCCAAAAAGAATACGATAAATTACCTACGCTGACCAAATTTAGTCGTAGCACCCGAGGAAGAAGAATAAAGGATCGGTGACGTAAAACTCGCGGAGAGAATTTTTCTTCTTTTCTACTTTTGTGTAATAATAATTCTCATTCTAACCCGTTTTCACTAAAGTATATGTACTTATTTCTTTGGACGATTCTCTCTCGTTGAAATTAAATCGGGAAGTAAATCTTGGTATAATGAAATCGTTGGAAAATTACTTTCACTGATTGTGAGCTGGCCGGTTGGTTCTTTCGTTGGTTGGGTTGGATTGAGTTGAGTTCGGTTGGGTTGGGTTTGGTTGGTCGACTCCATTTTGAGGTTTCTCGTACAGTACCTTTTCCTCTTCATTACGTTCGCTTCATTGTCTTTGTAACAAAGGACGATATCTTTCTTTCTTTCTCATTTTTTTCCTTTTTTTTTATCTACCATCTTTTCTCCTTCCTCAGAAGGGTGGGAACAGAGGGAGAGGGAGGGGGGAGAGGGAAAATCGTAGCGGTGAAAAAGAAATTCTTTTTTCTTTTTTTTTACGAATCGAACGAATTTAATTGGAGAAATCTATTAATTTTTAATTTAATATCTCTCGATGTTTTTGCGTTGTGTTGTGGCTTTTTATCACAACGACGACGACGACGACGACGATGACAACAACATCTGCCATTCTTATTTTAAATACGATGATACGACGATATTTTCTCGATTATATAAAAAAAAATCTCATCTAGTTAGTATGACGGCTGTTATTATTATTATTATTGTTATTATATTGTTAAATTGGTCTATTAGAAAGCAATAAACACTTTAAACGTTTCACAAATCCCCTTAAATTTCAAAATAGTACAGATTTCACTCCGATATATATACTTTCACGTATTTATTATCGTATTTATCATAATCGTCGATTCTAGTCGAATTATAGTGATGAACGAGAATGCAACAGGGGGGCTGTGGGGATAAGGGGGAAGAAGTTGCTGGGAGAATAAATGGTTAAAAAAAAAGAAAAAAGTCCACAATCTTTTACTAATCGTACGTACGATTCGACGAGTTCGAGAGGAATATAATCAAAACTCTCTAACGAGTATTAAAATTTCATTTGTTAAAAAAAAAAAAAAAAAAAAAGAAAGAAGGAAAAGAAAAGCTGTGCTGTCATTCGAAGCGAAAAGAACCGCCAGCTATTATTGGAGTCGTTTCGGATTCGGCAAAGCGCATTAAAAGATTAAAAACGTTCTATACGAGTTAGAGGAGGGGGTTGGGGGGAGAGTGGGGAGAGGGTAGAAGGAGAGGGGCAAGGGAAGATGAAAATGGCGAGAAAGTTCGTAGACCTTTTTGAGTGTCCTCTTCTTTCACCTCTTCCCCATCCCCCTTCTTCTCTCCCCCTCTCATCCCCCCCAACTTTCTTCTCTTGGTTAGGTAGAGGTATGCCATCAGGGTGAAATAAACTCGAAGCGAGAAAAAAGGGGTGTGTGGGATGTCCATGGGTTTCGTATTCGTCGTCGTTTACCCTCGCATTTATAGAAACGAAAAATAAGAAAATAAAAGTGAAAGAAGATAACATTCAAGAGCTTCTTTATATAGGGTGAGTCATCTAATTCTTTGCAACGGTCCCGAACAATCTCCGATGACTTGGCTAAACGTTATCGAGTGCAATATTTTTAATATGAAAATGAATTCTTATCGTTTCTTTTTCTTCCCCCCCCCGCAGGTAATAATACATTTTATGCGTTTTATTGTGGTCACATGAAATATTAATTTAAGATAATGTTTTATATATTTAAGATTATATATTTTTATATATAAATAGGTTTACTTATATTTTTTTTTATTATTAATAAAGTAATAACATAATATATAAGAGCATATAGAAAAAAAATTAATAATAATAATTCAATTAAAGTTTTTCGTCAAAGGATGCATATCCATCCCCCTCCCATATGCACATTTGCACATCCCAAAAATATTGGGGAACACTTTTAATACCGTTGAAATGGCCTTTCGAATGGTTAAACCACGATAGTCGTTTTTCAAATCGAAATTAATTATTTTACCAACGAATTTAATATCTCACCCCGTGTATAGTAATTCACCAGCAAGAGTGTGGTATTATTAGTTGGCCAATTTCCTAATGACTCGTACCTAGCATTCGAGAAGGTCCAAGAATAGATTTAACTTCTGGTGTGTATCCCACTCTCGTCTCTCTGTCTTCTTCTTTTCATCCTTTATTTGTATGTGTGTTTGTATGTGTGCGCATTTCTATATCTACTGGCCAGATCGTTTTTCTTTTTCTTTCATCTTCCTCTTTCTACCTTTAAACGCTTCCTCATAGCATTTACGCTCGATTAAGTATAATACTTTCACTCTTGCCAAACATTACGATCCTGATGTGATAACTTTTAAGACAATATTATTATACGTCATTCTATATATATAATAGAGTAGCTAGAAAAATTATATATTATAATAATATTAAAATATATTATATATAAATATAATATTAAATTATAATAATATATATATAAAAATAATATTAAATTATAATAATATTAAAAATATATTATATATATATATATATATATAATAGTAGCTAGAAAAATTCTAATATAATATATATATATATATATAATATAGTATAATAATAATATATAATAATATATAATATAATATATATATTATATTAGAAATATTATTATTATATAAATATAATATATATATTATATTAGAATTTTTTTACCTACATCATCTATTACGAAATAATTTCAATGTTGTAATAATAATAATAATAATAATAATAATAGGTATCGTTATCGTTAAGTTATTTATGAGGTTAATTATTACGATAATTCAACTCACCCACGTAACGATGATACCTCGCAATTAATCTTCCCAACAACAACATCCATTTCAACGTTTAACAACGATTAACATACTAATAAAGAGTTTCTTGCTGACACGCTAGTAGATAATTATGAATTTAGTACTTGTATTTAAATAAGAAAAGAAAAAAAGAAAGAAATAAATTAGAACTACGAACAAATACGATAGGGGTGGAAAAAAGGTTTACACCTTACGCGTAATTATCGATTTATAATATATTTCATTGTGAGATAATAAATATCTAACAATTTTTTCAAATTTATTTCTTAACGATTATATAATTATGAGATTTTGTAATTTATTATTATTATAATTAAAAAAAATAAAAATATATCAATGAACGGCTAACGAACGGATTTTAATGAACGAAAAATCTCGTAGGGAGGATCGCGAATGGGACTTCTTTTTTCTTTTTTTTAAACAATTTAAAACCATTCGAGAAAAATCCATCGATACGATATCATCGATCTTTAATTTAACGTTCTAACGTTGCAAATAAAGTTGCGTTTTCCGTTGGTGCTTGCTCGATTGGCGAATACGTGTAGTTGGAAAAAAAATAAAGTAAAAAAAAAATTCGAATCAAATAAAAGAAAAGAGAATAAAACAAATTAAAAAAAAAAAAGAGACAGAATGTTGAAGAGTGGGTGGGGGTTGTGGGGGTGAGGGGGAGTGCAGGGGTCAGGTTGAAGTAGACATACGTATGTGTAATAGTAGTACCTATTCCACACCTATACGCAACACACATACACGAGTTTGAAACGAAGCTTTGGAATAACGCTTGAGCCAAGATTAATTTCGTTGCCGTCGTCCATCACTGCCAACGGCACTCCTGCCATTTTGCGAAACGTACGAACAAAAGGACGCGAAGAAGACAAAAGAAAAAATAAAGATAATAAAAAAAAAAATAATAAAAAAAAATAAAAAGAAAAAAAGAAAAAAAAAGGAACAAAATCAGCGCGCATCATTAATCATCCGGTCGTTGAACGATTTTGTCTCTTTCTTTTTTTTTTTTCTCTTTTTATTTCTCCACCCCTCCGTCCACATCCCTTTTCTGTTTTTTTCTTTTTATCTCTCCCCCTTTTGTCGTCTCTTTCTTTTTTTATTTTTTAAATACCTTTTCCGTACGATATGAATCATATATTTTTAAATAGAGCTCCCCTCACCCCATCTCCAACCAACCATTATCTACCAATAAAAAGTAAAAAAGAAAAAAAGTATTTTTATGTTCGTTGAAAAAAATGTAGAAAGGAAAAAATGCGTGTAATAATATATATATATTATAATATTAAATATGTAATATGTAACAAATACGTGTATAATATTTTATATATATAATATAATATATATATTATATTATAATTAATATATAATATTATATGAAAGAATAGAGACTAATCGGAATAGAAAAATTCTCTTAGAAAAATAGGTGGTTAGGGGGAGAGTTAATTTTAGTGCTTCGTTGTATTTTTTTTTCCTTTCTTTTTTTTTGGTCTCGTTTACAATAAGATTATTATTTTTAACGTAAAGTCATTTGGAAGCAGTCACTATATATATATATATATATATATATATATATATAGTATATAGCAGAGAAAACATGATTTGCGGTTTAGAAAGAGAGGTCTCTGATCTTTTCGTTCTTTACCGCTTCTCCTGCATCCTCCTCCTCCTCCTCCTCCTCTTTCTCCACCTTCTTCTCCTTGAAAAAGTATAAAGGGTGAACCAAGAAAAGCAGTCTTTCCTTCTCGGTGAGGAAGAGTTGATATTCGAGATGAGGTTCAACGAACCCTCGTAATGTTAGCTAGCTAGCTAGCTAGCAAGCAAGTTAAGCAAGTTAAGCGAACGACGTTGACGATGGTCACCTACATTGCAAGAGAAGGTGAACGTATAAAGGTGATGCTGTATATGAAAGACGAAAAAAATGATGACACGATAGGGTGGGGAATAAGATAAGAGTAGGATCAAGTATGAGAACGAACGGTGTTGTATTTGTACTTTCAGATACAACAGGGGTTTTACAGATACAACCCTTCTACAACACAGCATCCCTATAACACGATTTCGTTCTAACACGATAAGAAAATTGCTACGAACCTTTGTACAGCAAACTTTTACAGCACTGGATAACATAGTGGTTTTTGCCTGACACATTTAAGAATTAAATTATCTTAAAATAATAACGAGATTGTATAATGAAACTCTGAGTTATCATATAAACATGGTTTCATACACGATATGGTATTTTCTAGGAACATATCTACTGTTTTATAGGAAAAGGGGTGTTATCTGTACTTGAAAATCTATCCTTTCTTTCACACCACCCATACCTGCACCTGTACCTATGATAAATGGGTGTGTCGTTGTTTAATGCGTGACCCAAAACGTACGTTTTTACTTGCTAATCATCCCGATCTCGATTACCTGGAATATTACAATCGAATGAAATATTTAAATGACTAATGTTAAATACTCAAATATTTTTCATTTACCTTAGACTATTACGGAATGTTCAAATATTCGACGAGTAGAATACTAATAATAGCTTAAATATATAGAACAAAATCTACACTCTATTAAAATTAATAATTCATTAAAATTATTCTCAATAAATAATATATATATATTAATTTTTTTTTTTTTTTTTTTCTTTAAAACCATATGTTTATTGCTTTGAACCAATACTACTATACTACTATTATAGAACTATTATACTTTTATTTATTATTTACTATTTTCTTTTACATTTATCTACTTACTGTGCGTTACTACTAATATAATGATAAGTTTAATAATAATTACATAATTTTCATTTTTGTTTTGTTTTATCTATACATTACATTGTACTATGCTGTAATTAATGTCCTTTAGGGAGCCCCTAGGCTCTAGGGTCAATAAAATATTATTAAATAAATAAATAAATAAATATATATTTTTATAATTTAAATATATGTATTTATATTTATATATTTATTTATTTTATTATATATATATATATATAAATATCAATTAATAATTTATTAAAATATTCTTTCCTATACATTTTACGATCAATTTAAAACGCGTTAACTTATTCATTTGCAATCGAACTATATTAATACTTGTGTATCGTTATATAAAATAATTTACAATTAAAATCACGAGATAATCAATTAATTATGATATTCTTATAAATTATCAATGAAAACGTTCTTAAAGAGAAAAACAAAACCTCTTACATTTAAATTCATTCATTTATTGGCTGGATAATAAAGCATAAAGTAATAGTTGTCATTTCGCAGCCGATAGGTTGAGAAACGCTGGTGATAACCTATCGGGTTTCTCACGTAGATCGAATAAATCTGTTAATCTATATATATATATGTACAGGTATATGAACAATGTTCAGTGATCAAAGTGCGAAGATCCTGAGTATCCTTGTACGGACCACTGACTCGATTCAGCGATTATTAACGAGCGATAATTCATCGAAGATATTATCATTGTTGTAGTAATGTTGTATATAACACACATACCATCTTATATACGTAGATAAAATTTATTAGATAATCCCTACGTCAGATACTCTCTCTCTCTCTCTCTCTCACTCACTCTATTGCTTACTGTTAAACCTTGTTGTCATCTCGTCGATGAACAAAGACTAAGATAATACACCGATTGGTCATCGATGTCGGATATAATTATAAAAGTTTAACGTCCCGTAAACACAATGTTTAATCCTCATCGGTCGTGAATAATTATTATATCTCAAGGAATTTCAATCTAATCTAAAATAACACAAAATATTTCGAATTTATCTCTTCGAACGAGATGAATTTTTTTTTTCATTCTCCTCTCCTCGCCCCACCTTTCCCCCCGCACAACCACACCACCAAAAAGTGGTGACACGTAAAGAAGTTCGAAGGAATTACACGTTAATAAGAGTTTTTACTTTCTTGCCTTATTTCTTTTTTTTTCTGTCGCTCGAACAAATTTATCGATCGATTATTATTCGTACCTTTTTTATTTTTAAAAATACGTACAATTTTCGTTAATGAACGTGAACGGTTGGAGAAAAAGAGAAATAAAAATAACTTTAAAAGAATATACCCCTGGAGCTGTTCTTACGTGAATAAAATTGTGAATAATTCTTGCGTTATATAGCAAAATTTAAATAACATCGGGTGGAACGAAGTCCGTGGAGTTTATTTGAAGAAGGAAGGTCAAGACGAAAATAAAGTACCAAATAGGAACGTTTCCGCTAATTGGCTACTGTCCCAAATATATATACACACACACACACACACACACACACACGGATATATATATCTATATAAGCTTCAATATTATTAACGTAATTTACCGAAATAAGAAAAAGGATCACTTGAAAAAAAGAAAAAATATATTCTCGCAACTTCTTTCTTGAAATTTGTGTGTTATACTTTATTTTTCTTATTTTAATTTTTTCCCCGTTTTTTCTTCTTCAGGGTACCAAATTATGGATTATCATGGAATACTTGGGTGGCGGTTCGGCTTTGGACTTGATGAAGGCCGGCAGCTTCGAAGAAATGCACATTGCGGTAATATTACGCGAAGTGCTCAAGGGATTGGATTATCTTCACAGTGAACGTAAACTTCATCGTGATATAAAAGGTAAGTATTTTTCCTCTGAGAGATTACTATGGACAATTTCCCTCCCTTCCCTCCCCTCCCACTCTCCCTCACCGTTTTATTCGTGTAGTATTCCTAATAATAACCAACCAATCAACCAACCAACCATATTAACCCTTTACACTCTCGACGAAAATCTTTTTTCGTTCGATCGAACAACAACAACAACAAGAAAAGAATGAGAATAGTGAATTATGTGATTTTTTTTTTTTTTAGTTAAAATAAAACAACAAAAATATATCTGTTATGCATATTACGTGGATACTGTTAAATCAATTGATTTAGTTAATTTTCATTTTCAGCGGCAAACGTTTTGCTCAGCGAAATGGGTGACGTCAAATTGGCGGATTTTGGTGTTGCTGGCCAACTTACTAATACCACGAGCAAACGTAATACCTTCGTTGGTACTCCTTTTTGGATGGCACCGGAAGTTATTAAGCAATCTGCTTACGATTCTAAAGTAAGTTAGTTTTAATGTAATAGAAAATTTATAACGATGACGGGTGGGATAATAATATTTAGTTGCGTTGTATTCATAATTTTATCGTCGTATTGTTTCTAGAATTATGCAATTAATATTTGTTATTTCCTCCTATTGTAAAGATTTGTACAACGCTATCAAATTGATTAAAATCATTTGTTTATCGTGAAGACCAAAATTTACCGAAGACCTCTTCTCTTCCGAATAGGATAGTTTATTGGGAATTCGATTGTACACGTTGGATAAATGAAATCCAACGAACCAATCGTGTGTGTTCAAATTTATACAGTCTGGAAAATAAGAGGGGGAAACAAACGTCAAATACTAATTGTACGATAACGCAATTTAATTCTTTTTTGATTCTTTTGCTTTTCTTTTACAAATTACATCGCAAGTATAATTATTAATCGATTATTTATTATCCGCTCGTTACTTATTCGTCTTAATAAAATAATATAACGATTAATAATATTCCCCTTTGGTAATTGTTCGTTTAATATTAAATAAACGATCTGTATATTATTTAAATCGATTATATTATTCTCTCGTAGCAATAATTCTAAGAGTTTTAACTCGTTCCGTTACTTCTAAGAAATACGTTAGGTTAGTCGTTAACACCTTCGTTAACACCTTGCAAAGGAAACTTTACTTTAGAAGTCAAATTAAAAAAGAAAGAACAAAATCTCGTCTTCTTCTTCAAAGGCTGACATTTGGTCCCTCGGCATTACGGCGATCGAACTGGCAAAAGGTGAACCTCCCAACAGCGAACTACATCCTATGAGGGTCCTTTTCCTTATACCGAAGAACAATCCACCTCAACTAACTGGAAATTACACGAAACAATTCAAAGAGTTCGTCGAGGCGTGCTTAAATAAGGATCCCGAAAATGTAAGTACCAATATTCATCCTCCTTCATTAAATCCTCTCATTAAAAATCATTTCTTCGATAGGATATTCATAATATTCAAAATATGCGATTCTATTAAATGATCGATGATTAAAAGATTGTATTAATTTTACGTAAAAGATTCAAAGTGTTCTCTTGACATTTTGTACAATGATTTGAAAATGTACGTATTTTTTTTTTTATTTTTACTAGATATTATTTAAAAAAGAAAAATAAATGTTACACGCATTTTTTTACAATCACAATCACACGCACATTTGCATAGAAAATATATATATTATAATATAATTTTTATTTTATATAAAGTATTTTTCATATAATTATTTTCGGTGGGGGGGGAGGAAACGTACTTCCTACACAATTTTTTTATTATATTTAAAATGCAGAAATCAATGATCTTGAATTGATATTGTTGTTGTTTCTTTATAAATACAAATAAATATTACTTTTGTTTGAGAATATTCTTAGGAAAAAAAAAAGACCAAAGAAAAGAAATAAAATGTAAAAATATATTCGATCGAGTAGAAAAGTGAATTCCTCTCTCGTAGTTTAACGATCACTGTCGTAATACCGAACGAAATTAAAGTGAACGCGTATCGAACTGGGGAAAAAACCATGAAGAGATTCAATTTCTCTAGAAACCGGTGTGCGTGTGCGTGTGTGTGTAAACCCGTGACGATCTTTATTTCGCGACGTACCAATTCTTGTAATACTCGTTTACTTTTCTTTTATAAACTTTCTTAGGATAACGCTACACCTTTTATATTTTTCTCTACTATTTTTAAATATTATCTCTCTTGAATATTTTCATTTGCATTCTACAATGATCCACCTACGATACGAAGAAAACATCGATAATCATAAATACGAATAATAAAACATTGGAATACTAGATTAGATAATAAATTATTGAATAAATTTCATTGTATTTAAAATTAACACAATAGTTGTTTATACGATTAAGAATATAAACTGTGACTCATTGTCAAATCTGTCGAGTACATAAAATTACCGAATAAATTTCATTGTATTTCAAATTGACAACGATCAATTTATACTACTTACGAATATTAATTAATATGACTCATTGTCGATGTTTTGTATGTACGTATAAAAAAATAAATGTAATTAATTCATCATTTGTGATTTTTCATTGGATATATTCTTTGTTCTTTACCATATAGAGGCCGACGGCGAAGGAGCTGTTAAAGTTTCAGTTTATAAGGAAGGCGAAGAAGAACTCGTACTTGATCGACCTGATTGACAGGTACAAGAAGTGGAAGTCACAACGCAGCGAGGAGTCCGAAACGGAAAGCGAGAATTCAGACTCGTGAGTATATATATATATATGTATTTACTTGAAAGATAATCGTCATCTTAAATAAGATTCTCTTTTTTTGAAACGTTAACATAACAAAAATTTACTTTCTACATTATTTTTCTCCCCCCTCTTATACACACTTTTCTATCAAGAAATAATAATAATAAGTTTTACGTTAAAATCGTTTCTTCTTATATAAGGAAATGATTTGTATATTTTGATCTTATTTAACACGTGTTACAAAAAATATATTTAATAATATATAATTATTCTATATTCATTATAAAAAGTTACCTGTTACAATGCTAGAATATATCGTTATTTTATTTGTTGGAAAATATATAATAGATTCTTATTAGACAAAAATTAAGATGGTGGTATTAAAATAATTTAAAAAGGTTTTGTAAAATAGAGAAAAAGAACAAAAAAATAAATAATAGTTTTTCTCGATTTTTTATAGGGAGGAATCCAAGCAAGATAGCGACATGGATGAGCCATGGATAATGACAGTGAAGGGTCCACACGGAGTTAAAGGGTCCGTAGTACCTATGTTACCATTGGATGAACAGCCTACCTCGTTGACCGTAACTCATACACCGAATCATAGGTCTTCGAATCATAATCAACAAACTAAACCACACGCGAATGGTGCTTCGCGATCACCACCTAAGGAATCGACCTTGAATCATTACAGAAGTGATTCTAGAGATTCCCTACGTGATGGACAAAGCAAGCACACGACACCGGTAAGTGAAAATCATCGAGAATATGATCGATGATGACGACAAAATTTATTCGTATTTGAATTTTTAATGTATTTTCAATTATACAAAAGTATTGGTCAACTATTGTGATATATAATAATATTTTTTGTAAATTATTAAATAAGTTTTTATTAATGTATGAATAAAAAACGAGAAAGAAATAAAGAACGAATGAAGTAGGTTGACAGTGTTATTAAAAGATTGTGAAAGCTGAATACAAAAAAATTGTATTTTTATTTGATATATATATTATTGAATATATTTTATTTGTATATTGAATATATTATATATTATTTGTAGTTGAGACCACACGAAGCTGCACCACCACCACCGATAGACACCCGAGAGAAAAGAGACGAAAGAGATTACCGTGATTCCAGTAGAGAATCAACTCTGAGAGAGCCAAAAGAATTGCGGGATAGCAGGGAAAGGGATAGGGATGGAAGAGACAGAGAAAGGGACAGGGAAGGTAGAGAAAGAGGGGATGCTGCTACGAGAGATAAAAGAAACAGTAAACCGGATGTACCAGTTGTACCAATGGTCGACCATAGATCTGGTGAAGAAAAACAACGACCAAGGAGTTCGCAAGAACTTAAACACCCACGAAGTGCTGCCCTTTCCACCGTTGTCTTACCCCTCTTATCAGAGGTATATATTTTTTGTGTATATAAATAATTTTTTTTAAAACAAATTGAAAAAAAATTAAAATGAAACATCAAGTAACGTTTCTTTCTTTCCTTTTTTTGTTTTTTTTGTTTTTATTCTTTTTTACTTTTTTTTTTTTTTAATCAATGATCAAGCTTCAACGAAAGCACCAGTATTCCGCGCGAGACAATAACGGCGAAGGTGGAAGTGGCGTTGGAAAAAATGGTGGCGCGATAGAAGAATTACGTGGTGCCTTTGAAATGGCTGAACGTACGTCCCCAGGAATGACCGAAGCTCTTATCAGGGAACTTCTTAAATCTTTGCTTCCGGCCAATCACTCGGAGGGTCGTCTTTCTATGCTAATGGAAAAAGTTATTTTGAGGTAATTCGATTTTTTCGTTTTTTAAACGACATATTCTTTTACCCGACACAATCATAATTATAAATATATATATATATATATATATATATGTATTTTTTTAATTTTTATCTGTACGTAAACCTCATTTGTATAAAATACAGTGTGCAATACTGTAAATTTCTTATTTTATTTGTGAGAAAATATTCGTGATATCGAATAAAGATTTATACGAGAGTACAGATTGATTATTGATTCAGTTTTGTTCTTAACTTTATATATATTTATACTTTTTATTATTATTATTATTATTATTATTATTATTATTATTTTGTTTTGTTTTTTTAGGGATACGTAGGGACGCGAGAGATCGAAGATTCGCAAGAGATTGTGGTCCGAAAATGTCCTGACATTATAATCGTTCGTTACTTCTCTATTATTCAAGCTTATTTATCACTCCGAGCCAGCTGATCGTTAAACGCCATTTCCGAACGTGAAGAAAACAACAAATGAAACACACATATTGCTTAATATTTGAAACAAGTAGGAACGAGGGTCGTCGTCGTTCGTGAATTATAATCCAATTAATAATGCGTTACCTTTCTCTTTGAAAACAAAAAAAAAACAAAAAAGAAAGAAACAGAAAAAAAAAGAAAAAAGAAAAATACCTTTTTAACAACCGAATTACAACGAAAATCTTATCGAACCGTTTTATTCTATCTCTAAACGAATTAGTTCTAAAAAGAAAAGAAGAAAAAAATAATAAAATAAAAAAAGAGTTCTATATGACTTATTATCAAGTTTCAACATAATATACATATATATATATAAATAACATTTTCGACATCTTTTAATCTAACGGGTGGTTCATCGCTTTTATACATATTAATAAAATATATATTTAAGCGATATTACACCCTGTTGCCTAGGATTCTTCGAAATAGTTCCTATTCGTGTAATAACGATTCTCCTTTACTGAGAAAAAATTATAAGAGAAAGAGAGAGAGAGAGAGAAAGAGAGAAGAAAAGTAAAAAAAGAAAGAAAGAAAGAAAGAGCACTCACTTAGCCTTGAAACTTTTTTTTCTTTTTTTCTTTTTTTTTTTAAATGCACAATGTATGAACCTTTTAGATAAATTATTTTCGAAGTGCTTGGTTGTGTTCCCATAGAAAAAAAAGGAAAAGAAAAAGAAGAAACACCAAGGACACTTAACTCTCGTCTCGTCGGATGAAATAAAACACACAAATCTCTATCTTTTACTTTACTAAATGTGTTATTACGTAATATTTCAAACGCCAAATGTTAGTATATAACGATCGATGAAAAATCCAGTGATCCCTCTTGTACGAAAGAAAACGCTTAGATACGAAAAGAGAGAAAGAGAGAAAGAAGAAAGATAATACCTGTCTTAAAATAAGATATCGTTTTACGACCTTCTTCATGTTCGGCTCGAATATAAATTTACATACGATAGCAGCAGCATCAGCACACAGCGAGAATAATATTAAAGAACTTATATGTATGCAGGCTCGGTAAGTGTCCCAATGGATAGAAGGAAAAAAAGATGAAAAAAATAAAAATAAAACCAAGAAGAAAGATATTCGTTGATCGCGGATCTTGCCTTTTGTATAAATGCATTCGAAACGTGCACCAGCAAGGGGTTTAAGACTTAAAAAGAATAAGAAATATTACAAAAAAAAATATATATATATATATATACATAAAATTACTTTTATGTAAGTAGAATTTTGAAAAAGTATCGGAACAATGCGTGAGTATCCGAAAAATACTTTTCGTGCTTTTGCGCTGAATTTCGAAAGCAAACAAGTAAGGTCCGTACTATTTTTATTCGCGTCAAATATTTATTTAATCTATAATAGTTTATTATATATTATATTATATTATTATTATTAATATTATTATTATTATTATTATTATTATTATTATTATTAATGTTATTATTATTATTATCATTATTATTATTATTATTAGTATTATTCTTGTCATCGAGGAAAAACCGATTTCTTCGATTAGCCCGAGCCGAAATAAAAAAAAAAAAGAAAGAAAAAAACGTTTACCGAATGATAAATAAATAAATAAATAAATAAATAAATAAATAAATACATAAATAAATAAATCGCCTTCCTATCGCTTCCTATGCTAGTGCATGTTTCGGATTCTTAAGGCATAGAATTAAAAAAAAAAAAAAATTAAAAAAAAAAATAAAAAGAAAGAAAGAAAAATTTCTCTGATAATTTATTACCAGAGAATCATTGTAAATATGTATGTAGTATTATAAGATAGTCTTCTTGTTCTAATTGACATTATTGCGAATTAATTCGTTGCTCTCTCTCTCCCTGCATTCATCAATGATATTCCTCTAATCGTAAAATAAAAAATGATAAGCAAGAAATAGAAAAAAAAGTAAAATTACCAAACGAAATCGTTTTACAAATTATTTTCTCCAATATCTTCGTTTTTCTGTCATTCGTTCGGATAGTAACTTAGGGAAAAAAAGCCTTATCTTTAATGGGATATATATATATATACAAATATGTCAGATTATGGGGAATGTCCATTGATTTTTTTGTCTGAGTTTGAGCGACGAAAATATCTGCAAAATGTCGATTCTTAATCCACGTTGTTTGTAAACTAATGTATTTTATAAAATATATAATATAGAAAAATTCCTCCTGAGAGAAAAAAAGAAACAGAGAGCGAGAGAATGAGAGAATGAGAGATAGAGAGAGAGAGAGAGAGAGAGAGAGAAATGAAGAGAAATATACAGAAAAATAATATCTACAAAGAGAAAGAAAATAGAAAAAGATAAAAAAAAGAAAAAAGCAAATGTGAAAAGATTATTAAACGCAACGACGTCAAAAAGGTTTCCCCCTTTTCGCGTAGATTGCAAATGCAATAATATCGTTGCATTGTTTCTATGCAAATGTAAAACAGAATTTTGATGGGAAAGTGTGAGAGGGTGATAGAGTGAGAGAGGAAGAGAGTGTGCGAAACAAGAGAGATATCGAAGGGAAAATAAATAAATCATAATAATAATAACATATTAACTATTACGTAAATAAATCTTAATATCCGAAATAAAATAATTTAAATGAAATAAAAAATTAACCGATATAGCGTTTAATCAGTAGAAAGAAAAAGGAATAAATAAATAAATGAATGAATAAATAAATAAAAAAATAAAAGAAAGAAAAAAAAATAATTAAATTAAAAAACCGAGATGAGAGAGAAAATAATTCGTCTCGTCAATTTCAAGCTTTTACCGCGCGGTTTATTGCGATTGCCGTACAAATTAATTCACAACGCCAAACAGGGTGGTTGAAAGAAAGAAAAAAAAGAAACGTGAAAATAATAATAAAAAAAAGAAAAAAAAATACTACAATTCTTGAAAATTATTTATTAACGTTTACAAATTACACGAGAATAGAAACGAAATAAGATAGTAAAACTTCGATCTCCGCTCTACCACTCCTTTTCTCTTTCCATTTATCCTACCAACGACAATTAAAATTAAAAAAATTAAAATTAAAATTAACGAAAAAAAAAAGAGAGAGAGAAAGAGAGTAATATAAACGAAAAAAGAAGAAAAAACAAAATCAGAACAGGCAACAAGACGTCAGTTTTCATTTTTCTCTTTTCCATCGAATTTACGCCGATCTTATATATCGTCGTTAATAATAATAATATTGTTAACGAATAGTGCATTACATTTCTTACAATTTAGTATCGTTTTTGCTGTTCAATTAGCTTTTATGCCGTTGTTTTTTTTTCTTCTTCTTCTTCTTAACCCCTTAATGCACAATTTTTTTTACTAATTTAGATAAAAATAAACAAAAAAAGAAAGAAACACATTTTCTCTTTGCCAGATAATTATACGTTATTCTTAAAAACAAATAAACAAAAACATTTTTCAGTTAATCAACAATTTAACATGAAATGTGACATAAACGGGAGCTGTAATATTCGTAGATGATTCACGGAGCAGCACAATTCTGCAAATAAAAGGCCCCCGTATATGAAACGGAACTGTGCATTAAGAGGTTTATTATAATTATTATAATTATCATTATTAATATTATTATTATTTTTAATTATTATTTGTTTTGATTCTTACGATGGTCGCTATCCCCGATTACTCTCGCAAAGCTGCCATATAATACAAACACGCTTACCGGTTTACCACCGTTTCCAAACGGTAACCTACCACCCCATAACGATCTTATCCTTTCTATCATCTTCTTCCCGTTTTTAAAACAACGGGATAGGAAAAGAAGAAAAAAACAAAAAATAATGTACTAATACAAACGACATCGTTGTACATTTTTTTTTTCTCGTCCGGTGTAAAGTACACCATAATATACACCATAATATACGTGTGTTTTTAATTAATATGATAAAAAAAAAGAAATATTCGAGAATCACGGAATAGCGACCGATCGATTGATTGATTGATCGATTGTAATTACGTTCGCGATAGTAGGTGTGATCATTTGAAATATGGAAATGGATATAATATTGATCGTTAATCACTCTCCTTTCGACGTAATTCGAAGTAAGAGCGTCCGTCGTTTGTAATCTAATTAAAAACTTTGTAGTAGATTGTGTGTGTGTGTGTGTGTGTGACGTGTGCATGTGTTGTGCGTGTATGTGTACGAAATTCTCATATCGAAAATCGTTAGGATTCGATCTCAATTATACGATTAGTTTGAATTCGTTACTAACGATAAACGATGACGGATGATACGAGAATTTTGTAATATATACCTTATTTATCGAAACCGATCTATTTCGATTGTATTTCGATAGTATTTCGTTAATATTCCGATCGAAATACTTGCCCGTGATGAAAACGGTCTTTTTCCGTCGTTAAATTTGACGGGCTTCCGGTAAAGAAACAGGAAAGAAAGAAAGAAAGAAAGAAAAAGAATTATTATTGGAAACATTTAACATGATCCGTCGAACATTTACGAAATTACTATTTGATTTTGTACTTTTTTAGTTTTTTTTTTTGTTTATTCCCTTATTTATCGTCGATCTCTATATATTCTTGAAAAAATTATTGATAATTGGAATAGTATTATTTATATAAAATTCTAATTTCAAAAAATACGATGTTCCTCTAATTAAGGAACAAATTTTTTTCGTTTGTTTTCATTTCATTTCATTCTTTTCTTTCTATAATATTTGTTTAGATCGATTATTTCTTTTTTCTATATAAATAATATTATTTACAGAGAGAGTGAGAGAGTGAGAGAGAGAGTATACCGTTTATATGAGAAAACATATTTAAAATGCTGTGATTTATCAATGATTATCGTCAAACACAATAGTTAGATTGATTTTTCTTTTCGACGATGAGAAAAATGCGCGTCGATAGGAAAAAATTGCATTTAGAGTTTTGGTTATTTTTTTTTTTTTCGACGAGGTCGATGAAAAGAAAAGAAAAGAAAAGAAAATAAAAAATAAAAGAAGAAGAAAAACAATAAGGGAAGAAATAAAAGCCACGGGGTGGGGGGCTGGTTGCACGTAGGAAGATAAATGGAAAAAAAAAATGATTAAAAAAAAGATGAAAAAAATTCGTTAAATCGCACCACATTCTATCCGAATTACGTGCCCTACCGTATCCAGCACTCGTCTTTGTATCATACTCTTAGCTATTATTCATAATATATTCAGCGTTATAACATCGTGGTAACAATAATAACGACGTAGGATATGTATATGTATATATATATATATATATTTATCTCATGTATGTATATATATATATATATGTATATATATATATCTATCTATGCATATATATATATTTTTTGTATTTTACTTCTACCTTGGCTGCATTGGACTGTATTATATTGATTGTATGTGGCATGCCGAGGGCGTGTATAAATACGAAATAAATATTAAATAAATCATGATCGATAGATTTGAATGATTTTATTTTTATTAATCACGGCCACCGTTCGTTAAACGAATAACAAATATATGTTTTTGTCATCTTTATGAATTATTATTTATCAAGAAGAGATATTGTTCTCGTGAAAATATTCTTTTCAAAAATTATCCAAGATATTTTCTATCAATTTTCTTTAATCAATACTATTACAAAAAGTATTTTTTAAATATTAGAAAAAGGAAAAAGTATATATCTCTGTTTATTTGTCTCGATTTGATTGTTAATCAGGTATTATACATTTGTCGAATAAAAATTAAATATCAATCAAGTAATATATATATATATACAATTTGATTAAAAATTTATACGAAATTAATATCTATTATTTGTACAATAAGATTACTTCAAATAATCTCTATTTTAAATTAAAAAGAAAAACAAAACAATCAAAATTATTTTTAAGTTATATATCAGTATGACAAAATTGGGCGACACAAAAGTGCGAAACAACCCCCTCCCTTTTTCTCAACAGTATAATACCTTCGCGTCAAAGATGCAACGAGATGAAAACACGAGAAAGAGAGAGAGAGAGAGAGAGAGAGAGTGAGACGGAAAAAAAAGGAAAAGAGAAAAAAAGAAAAGGATAGAGAGTACGAGACGACGTCGGCAAGTGCAGATGCGAAAAAGGAAAAAAAAAAAAGAGGAGAAGATTGATGTTGAGCGTGGATTTGCGCGCATGTCCGAGAGTAGAGAGAGAGAGTAGTGTCTAGGGAGGATGATGAGGTGGGGGTGGTGGTGGTGATGGTTCCGACGACTGGGGGATGGGGCAGGCAGGTTGGGAAGAGGGGGTGTCAGGGGATGTGGGAGTTGGGTAAGGGGTCCAAGGGGGGTGTTCGGGGGTCGGGAGGAATGAAGAGGACGTCTACTAAAGCTGTGGTAGCATATCTCTCTCTCTCTCTGTCTCTCTTTCTCGAATGCGACGCAGTGTGTAGTCGACAGCATCCCGGCGCGGGTGGTCGTCTCGGATCGAAGAGAGGAGAGACGACAAACAAGGCCCGGGAAAAGCCGGCGGCGATTCGTATTCTCTTATATTTATCCCTTTTCTAACGAAAAAAACAAAACAAAACAAAACAAGATCACGTATCTTCAAATTTTCCTCTAGTTGTTGTGTTAACAGTTTAACACCTATTAAAAAACGATAATCCTCTCTTTTAATATCTCATAGACGTAGTATATCTTTGTTTAACTGACTTCGTCGCGAAAAAATAAATGGAAAATTCGTTTGAAAAATCCGGGGTTGTAAAAGATGCTCGTAAAATTTGACTAACACACCACCACCACCATCATCACTACTCGTGATTCTTTATAAATAGAAAAATAAGAAGAAGAAGAAGAAGAAGAGGAAGAAGGGAGGTGGGGAATGGTGGTAAAAAGGAAGAACGCGCGAGCGGAAGAGATTTGAGCGTGGCGGTTGTTCCGAGAATACGCGGAAGCGAGAAAGAAAAAGGAAAAGAGGAGGAGGAGGAGGAGGTGGTGGTAATGGTGGTGGAGGAGGAGGAAAAGGAGGAGGAGAAGGAGTAAAGAAAGAAGAGAGGAAGAAGGAGGTATCAGTTACTCTGGCGTCTCGTTCATCTCGTCCAGTTCGGTTCACGTTCGTGTTCTGTCGCGTGCAAAAGAAGACACACATTACATATATATATATAGATTTGTTTTCGTCTTTTTGGTTAACATTCGAATCCACGAAGACGCCCCTCGTAGACTCGCGTGGCTACCCTCCGCGACCGCACCTGTCTCGGTCGCGCGCGCACCTTTTCTAACACAACACAACGACAACCAACAGCAACCAATAACCCAACGACGATTGAACAAGACCAAAAGAAGAATTAAAAGAAGAAGAATAAGGAAATAGAAAGAAACAGGAACTATCAACAGGAGGAACAACAACAGTAGCAGCAGTAGTAGCACCAGTACCAGCACAGCACCAACTAGTACCAGAGCATCAGTACCAGAACCAGCACCAACACCAGACTACGAAGAATTTCCTTAACGATGTCGCGTTGGGTACCCGCGAAGTGTGTCGTTGCTATTTTAAAGTAGTACGTATATTCCGAGCTCGGAGGACGTTCGTCTCTCTCGTTCGTTTAGTTAGTTTGTTAGTTAGTTAGTTTCGTCACTAACTCACTATTCTAACGATATTTCTACGAATGGTTAATGCTTACATGAGGTAAACAAAAAAATCATCATTTTGATACGCGGATATTATTTGATAGGAATGTAAAGAAAAAACAATGATAAAAGTTGACGGTACGTTGACCACGTTAACTATCCTTTAACCGCTATTACAAATTACTTTGTTATATATATACATGTAATTTGTATGTGTATGTATATATATATAACATCTATCGCTGCTTAACGCTTGCGGTACTACTACTATGGTCCATCATCCACAACAGCCACCCAACAGAACCAACGTTTCGAGCACGCGCGAAAAACCTCCCGCCGAATATCCAACAGGAAAGAATGAGAAAGAGAGAGGGAAATAGTTAACTAATCGACCGTTTTATTACAAACCTTTGTCTCTCTTTCTCTCTCTCTCTCTCTCTCTCTTTTCTAATAATCATCTATACGTGCTTTTCACTTTTCGAGTTAATTTCTTTTTTGTTTAAAACGCCATTAACGTTATCGCGAACGGTTTCGTCGTTATTTCAATGTGAGAAATTAAAACGACATAAAATATAAATCATTCGTCGTCGTATAATATTATTTTCACGATAGTTCGTTAGATACGATTAAGTTTAGGATCAATTAAAAATTGTCTGTTATCGTAGTCGTTGTCATCGTTTTCGATAACGAATTACTATGTCGCGTGAATAAAAATAAAAAAAAAAGAACCCACGAGAACCTCCTCGTATTCTTTTACTCCGTTATATTCACCGATAGATTTAGACGAAAGAGAAGCGAAATATAAAAAGGAACGAACTAAAAAAAAAACAACAAGGAAAAAGAGAGTACGGACTAGCAGCGGTGCATCGGAGCGTATGCGTTTTAGCATCGCGACGCATGCAAACACAATAGGCAAGGCTTAGGAAAGCGTGTTCGTTGAGCATCAGTGAATACGTCACGATGTTTTATTTTCAAGTTTTTATCATTCGTATCGCGTGCCGTTTGATGTGTCAACCTTGCTTTTATAGGTAAAAACGCAGTTTCTTCTCCCCTTCCTTGCACTATTTCAATCCATTACTATTATAATCCGGCCTATATATATATATATATATATATATTCGGCCTTGATTTTTCTTCTTCTTTTTTTGAAATTTATATTAATCGTTATACGAATTTTCTTTCTATCGAAAAACACATATTTATTCCAACAAAATCCGTCAATGAAAACTATATAACGATATAACGTGTATATTTATTACAAAACTCTAGGATAAAATGTTACATCGATAGACGAGTTTTTCATTTCGAAATCTACTTGCTGATTCACTAAACCGTATCGACGAGAAGAAAATATTATAATATATATATATTCATATTTTATATATATTTATTATATATAAAAAGGCATTCGCGTATATACTTGTAGGTAAAACAGACACGCTTTAATTACTCATTTTTCTTAGCCGTTCCAAAAAGGCAACGACGTGTGATACCATAAAAAGAGAGAAAGAGGGAGAGAGAGAGAGAGCTAAGTGGAGAAGAAGATGCGTGCACGCGGTTAAAACGGTATAGGTGGTTTAGCATAGTAAGACGAGTAACTAAAAACTGCGAGCGTATTATACATGACGATTATTATGACGATAACGATGACAATGACAATGACGATGAAAAAAATATAACAACGACGGATAAGTCGGTAAATCTTTGCTTCTTTTTTAGCACACACACATACATACATACACATACGAAGGACAAGTTATTTCGTGCTCGTCTCGTTACTTAACAAATTTCATTAGATCATTAGAATTCCCCCAGTGGGGGGAATATTCTTCCCGCGAGACCTCTTATGCGAAATTACCATTTTTTCTGCTACTACACACTGCCCGGAAAGAAGGAAGGGGGTCGCGGATTTTCTTCGTTAAGGATTATTTAACGAAAAAATAATAAATAAAAAAACGAGAGCATGCCAAGTACTTGCGGGACGTTATAAATATAGAGTTACCAATATGCGCGCGTTGTGTCTAGATTATCTTTTGCCGTGTTATTTGTCCCGCAGAAGAGAAGTATCGACCCATCTCGAAATATAAAACGGAATATCGAGTAGCCAGAAGATAAGAAAGAAAGCATTCTTTCCTTCATTTTTTTCCTTTTCTTCCCATTCTTCTTCGTTACAGGACAACGTAAAGAAAATAAGAAATTTATTCTACTTTTCTTTTCTTTTTTTATTTTTTTCTAAATAAATCTTATAGAATTTTTTTGCACCTATATAATAAATACATAATAAGAAAATATAAAAACAGAAAAGATATATTGAACGATAAGTATAGAAAAAAAAATAAAAAAAAACATGATATTGTATTTTAACACGAATTAACGAAACATTTTGTCAACCCTTTATCTTTTAACCATGACATTTTCTCATTCATTCGAATCTCTTTCTTCAAACTCGAGTACGACAAGTGTACGATGATAACCATCATCTTTTGCTCTCTCTCTCTCTTTCTCTGTCTCTTTCACTTAGAGTAATTTAATTAAACCATCGAGCTCTCTTCAGGGACCACTCCCACTAATTGCGATCTTTCGATCTCGCAGACGACACATCAAATGACGAGGAGACAGAGAAAAAGAACAAAATAAATGAGATAAGAATGAGAGCTGTGTGAAAATAATAAACGGAAATATTATCGATGTAAACAAAACTGTTAATTTTTCGTTTCTTTCGATAATATAAAATACGTCGATATATATTTATATATATATAAAATCCGTTATCTCATTTTCTATTTCGAGAATTTAACCTTCAACCTATATCGTCATCTCGTATTAGTCTATATAACGAGAATAAATTTTGTTCGTATGCAGAAAATGAAAAGGAAGAACGGGGAAGGAAGAAGATCATTTGATTTTTCGCGAAAGATTGATTAATAATAATAATAATGATTACGATAATAAATCATTGATCGAAAAGTGTCATCGATCTTTCGTGTTATACGTTTATCGTGTTAGTGAGAAAAAGTGTTGTTATCTGTATAACACGGAAGAATGAAGATAATAAGAATGGATGTACGAGTCAAATATGTTCTTTTACGATACACCGAAGACACGTTAATCACTCGTCAAAGTCTACTTAACGTTCACGATAACAGAGAGATTGATTGAAAAAAGATAGAACGATTAGAACGAACGTTTGAACAATAAAAAGAAAAGGAAAAAAAAAGCTAATCCCTTTGGATCTCGTTGGAAGATAAATATTACGTTCTAAAAAAAACACCTGCACACATATACGCACGCACGCACAAAAATTATACGAAGGAAAGAAATTTGTAACTTTTTTGTTTGTTTCTTCCATTTAATAGGGAAGATGGTTGTCTGTTATATTGAAAAAATAAAAAAAGAGAAAGAGAGATAGATAGATAATAATAATAATAATAATAATAATGTATGGGATCGAAAGCGCGTGCGCGTTGACGTGCGTGTTGTGTTTGGTGCACGTCAAACGAGATCACGCTACGAGATAATTACGACGACAAGTTGTCCCCGTGGATGAATGAACGTGACCCGCACATTTTTTCTTACACGATCCGGAGAAAGCGAAAGAAAAGAAATTAAAGGAGAAATAATAAAGGGTGGGAAAATAATAGAAAAGGAAGGAGAACGTGGAAAAAAAAGAAAAAGAAGAAGAAGAAGGGGAACGTTACCTGTCTTCATAGGTGAGAACGATAAGAAGAGGAAGAAGAAAAAGAAGAGGAAGTGGAAGAAGAATAAGAAGAAGAAGAAGAAGAGAATAGCGGTTTTCAAGGCTTTTATATTTGTTCGCAACGTGCCAACTTTACACAACACCTTCGTGATATACGCGAGTGCCAAGAACCGCTACTTTCGAGTATATAATAATATACACGTGTTAATACATATACACATATATACATATATATACACATATTATATACACATTATATACATAGTCGTGATCTTACGTTAGAAAAGAAAGTTTTAACGGAAGAAAAATAAGGGGTAGAAGGAAGAAGAAGAGAAAAAAATAATAAGAAGAAGAGGTCGACGTACGATCGGCCAATATTTTTCGTCCACCAAAATCCGAGTTTAACTCGATTTATTACTCCATTTATCCCTCCCTCCCCCACTTCTATTTCATATATATATATATTTATCTTTGATTTATCGTGAATTATTGTTGTTATGAGAATCGTGGATTATAATGGAAAGGAAAAGTACCGAAGCAAGACCGAAGATCGAAATCGTACGTGTCTCATCCATCGAACGGCGAAACTTTCGTCCCTTGGATGGGGTGCAACTTCGTGCTGCCTATAGTCACGTCAGAGTTGGAATTTATTGTCCGGAACCGGAAACGAAACCAGTCGTAGTTTGCGATAGCAAACCGCCCATCGAATACACGAGAAAATTTAAAAAGTAAGTTGTAACTTTTTGCTGCTTCTTTTTTTTTTCTTTTTTCGTTATTATTATTTTTTTTATAAATTAACTTCGAATATTTTGTTTTTTTGTTTTTTTTCTTACAACAATATGTCACATTTTATTCGCGTACGAATTATTTGCACCTTTTTTTCTTTTTTTTCGTTGTTGTTTTTGTCCCACGAATATCACGGATTTCAATGGAATTCAGGTCGAATTAGTAACGCGTACGATAGTAATAAGTTTCGCCCATTAAAATGACCGAATTAAATTCTCGACGATCAGTTGGAAGTCTTATGTTTATTATTTCGAAAGCGTCTAGTTAGAATTACAAATTGTGACACAGTAAAACTTCTTACCATTCGTTACGGAAACTTTGTGCATATATGCACATAGTTTAATAAGGTTTACGTATGTATATACACCTTCTCATTAATTCATTATTTTTATTCATTTATCATTTTATCAGGTAAAAATCGTGTCTTCAATTTTTTTATGTATTTAAATATTGATACAGAGAGAGTTGCAATTAATTTATCTTTAACAATTTAAGATTATTTTAAATTAACCTTTTTGCTTTTTCAATTGAATATCAAACTTTATGTAATCGATATGCCCACTTGATACTTTTTTTTTTTTTTACATGACCTTTTAAGAACGGAGATGCAAAAGAATTCATTATTACGTGCCGCAACGTAATGGAATGTCATTGCATGTTGCAACGAAACGTCTAGTTAAACTCGACATAAGATTGATCATTATTTTTTTTTTCTATTATATTTCATTATATGCAAATATTCGTAGGATTAATTTAACGAACAGAAATATTCCTTTTTGTAATAGCGTACCTTTAAAATCCTATATCCACGAGAGTGTAATAATAAATATCTAACGAAAAGAAGAGAAAGAAAAAGAAAAAGAAAAAGAAAAATAAATAAAAAAAAAAAAATTCGCGAAAGAGGATTCCCCATTCGTTCGTTGAAGTTTCCAATTTTTGCTAGTCGGACGAGCGGAACGAACGAAAGTCGACCTACATTAATTCTAGGAAAAGCTGTGTTCTCGGTTCCGTCAGAACGTCATGCAAAAAAATAAAGAAGATAAAATATACTTGCTACACGTGGCGTTGCTATGGTTAAAGTTAAGAGGCCTATCGACAAGAGAAGTATGTATGTACGTACCACAGGCAACTTCGGAAAAGGTTCGTGTGTTGTTGGGGTAGGTTCCGGTTCGGTGTTCGTGAATGAACGCCGAAATAAACGATCGAAGCAACCGTGTCGTCTCAACTATATAATTAAACCGTCCTTTTTTTAAATCTTTCCTAAATAAATTTATGAATATATCTAAATTTACAAAATATTCCCAAAATTATGAATCAATCAAAAGGCTGCGGGATAGATACGTCCGACAAAAAAAAGATAAAAAATAAACCGAACGAAAGGACACAATTATTTTTAAAAAATTAATTTAACCTGTTGTATCTTTTTGAAACAAAATAATCGAATATTTTTATGCGATTGTTTATCATCCCCTTCCTCCCAATTTTTGTTTTGTTTTGTTTTTTCTTTTTCAGAAATTTGGGACCAGTATCGAGACTGCTGAGACGTCGTCATCACGCGACGTGTCTTGCAACCAAATCCTGTGATAACATTTATAGCGTTAATAGAAATAGTAATTCGTTGGATTGGAGATTAGGACAGAGTGCGAACGAACAAGGTGATATTATCCCTCTCTCTTTCTCTCTCTCTTTAACAAGAAATATATAATTTGAACTAGTGGTAATTGAAAAGGAAAAAAAAAATTGTAAAGAAACAAAATCCAATTGTATCGACTGGCTACTTTGTTCCCTTTTAGGATTGCAATCTCGACAAAGTGGTAGCTTAGACTGGAGAGTTGGAAGATCTGTCACTTTCGGTTCCAACAAGCTTCATTGGCGAGATGCCACTCGTAGTGCAGAACAACTTTCTGCCAATACTCCGATCGGTTCTGATCATATTCAAACGCCAAGTACCAAGTAGGTCGATTCTTACTTATATATGTACATATATTGTCTTTTTTTTCTTTTTCATATTGGTTGGATGTAATACATATACCTACTATTATATACAGCAGGTATATATATTTTTTTGTTTCATAATGTAATATATATACCTATTATTATATATTATAATAATATAACTTACCAAGATGTGTCATTTTACCTAGGGAAAATAAGAAAAAAAAAATGTATTCTTTTTTTCATAGATCAAAACTCGTATCGTTACTTAGGCGACTCTCACCTCGTCTTTCACGACCCGGAAGCAAAGGATCCTTGCAATCTTCGCCGACTATTTGTCCATGGGTCCAAGTTGAATATTCGACGGAATCGATCGATGCCTCCAAACGAGAAGAGTCCCAAGAGAGTGACTTGACCTTTCAACAGGAATTACAGTTGAACGAGTTGAGAAAACGAATGGCTGGAATTGCTTCAACTTCTCAGGTAGTCCTTACCAATGTCGATCGTATCATGATGCAAAGTACGATCGAAGTAATTGAGCTTTGAAAATAATGATGATGATGATGATGATGATGATTATGATTATGATTATGATTATTATTATTATTATTATTATATTAGTATTATTACATTTAATATAAAATGAAAGAGGAAAGAAAAGAATTTTGTTCTTGCACATTATTAAGGATCGATCGATCTTAAATTAGTAACAATGTTGACGTCACTTAAAACAGACTACTCTCTCGATGAGAAACCATTCGGAACGAAACATTATCTAAGGTGTGGTCATTAACGATTTCCGGTTTTCTTCTTATGCTTTAATCAACGTAAGATGAACAAGATAACTCATCAGAAAATACACGATTTTATCTAACGCGTACGTTTTATTAATCCGTGATCGCGTCTCTCGTTGAATATTCTTCAAATCTATTCGATTTATTTTAGTATCTTCTTCTTTTTTCTTTCATCACGATAATATCGAATATATACAAATATATACAAATATATATCATTTTAAAATTGCAATTTCTTACGTATCAGGTTATTACAAAATCTACGAACGATAACGAAGATCAAATAGTGCCACATCCGACCTTTGAAGTACAGGAATCCAACAGCATCCATCGTAACGACTACATCCATACAGCGTAAGCTTTTTCATTTTTTGTTTTTCTTTCAATTCCCCACACCCCCACCCCACCCCCGCTCCCCTAAAACCCTTTATCGCGGTTTAAACTCTCGAAAATGAATTTTATAATTTGTTTGATTAATATCAAATTAAAATGACGTCTTATGATGAACAACCAAAGATCATATGATGTACATATGAATATGTGTGTAAATGCAGAATTTCTCGATTTCGTTTCCTATTATATAACAAGGATTTGTATAAAAATTGAAAATGATTTTATGACATAATTTTTTTTTTTAGCTTACTAGATCCTCGACCTGTCTATTATTTTTTCGTAACAAGAGTAACGATTTAATTTTTTTTCTCCTTTCCTATAATTATCTTTTCTTTTTTTTTTTTTTTTGTTAATTCTTTTTTCTTTCTTTAACTCTTACAGCTCGTTTCATCTTTCAAAGTATGGAAGAAAAGTTTCGATAATCGTTCGTTCTAATAGTCTCGATCTAAATTTTGCATTAGCCAATAGAAAGTTAATGATTGCTCGATAAATGTTAATTAACAATGGCTAATATATAATGTAGGAAACTTTTCTTTCTAATATTCACATATTCACGTACATAGAAATACACAAATACATGTATCATACTATGCACCTTTCCATTCACATTATGCATGATCTCTTTCCGAAACGAATACCTTCACCACTTTGTATATGTTACTCTCTATTAGATTATGTATATGCTGCACTTAATAAATAATTGCGAATGTTTCCCTGCATTGTGATCTTAATTTTCACCTTAGATGTGTTCGCTAAATGACTCGTGTCATAGGACAAATACTGTCATTGCGTTTAGATGACTGTCCTTGGCTAAATTGTTACATAATGTAAAAAGGAGAATGCAAAGTATAACAATTTACGAAAAGAAAAAAAGAAAAAAAAATACAAGAAATATTATATATGCTCATATAAATTCTGTTAATTTTTATTTTAATAGTTCTTTCGAAATATCAATTAAACTCTTATATGATCTTGAGCGTTAATTGATCATCGGTTAAATGAGATATATTATACTTATCTTTTTCTAAAAAATAATTCTTGTATTTAAACGACGCATCGAAGTATAACGGCCGTTAAAAAATTTAATCACACCTTAACGCGATAATACTATTCAGTATATGTACATATTAAATTATAGAAATAACCATTACAACAATGATTAACATATTTGTGAACACGAGTAACATTTCCAGTTTTATAAACTAAACATAAATAATTGTCTCTCAAAGGTACTTGAATACATAAACCGTGTTTCTTATCGGGTTTAACATAATCTATTGTATGGCTAATATTTATATTTTTAGTATGAAATTGGACGATTAAATCCAAAGAACCTTCTTTGTTTTCGTCTTCGTCTTCGTCTTCGTCTTCATCTTCATCTTCGTCTTCGTCTTCGTCTTCGTCTCCATTTTTGTTTTCATCCTCAACTTTATTATCCATTTCTTTTTCTTCTTCTGCATGTTCATCATATACTTCTTCTCCTTCATCTTCGTCCAATTCTCGTTCTTCTTCTATTTCCGTTATGAAATGGTCATTCAGATAATAATCATCACTGTTTACTTTTTCAATTTGGATATCACTAGCATCAGCATCAGAAGAAATATATCTTTGCGCAATTTCTTTCCATTTTATATTTTGTTCAATTTCCATAAATATTTTACTTTCTTTCGTTTCTTGTTCATCCTCACATTCATTATCAGCTAAACGTGTGCTAGTACTTATAAATCTATCTCCTATATTTGTACAGATAGTAGCATCATAACTTGTAGATTCGGTATCTTCGCTGCTCTGAGATTTCATAAATGAACTTTTCTTATTTTGTATACCAAATGTAAAATATGTGCTACCATTGCTTTCTTTGCTACTATCACTTTTTTGGCTATTATTAGTTTCGTTGCTACTATTAGAATCTCTGCTACTATCATTTTCTTTGCTGTAAGTACCGGTACAAGATTCCAATGTTGTTATTTTCTTACTTTCTCGTAAAGCTATATCAAGCATATTAGAGTTTGCTTCCTGCATTTCAATAGGTTTTCCATTTTGTTGGTTATTGGATTTATCAACTATCATGGTATAAGAACCTTGCGTCCATCTTTGCAATTCAATGGTCATTTTTGGTTTCATATTTGGTTCTATTGAAACAAGATCCAATTCCGTATAAGTTTTAAGAAGATCAAAGAAGTCCTTAGATTTAAACATATCATAAAAATTCTTAAAATATCTTGGCAGAGTCGTTTCATCAGCTATTTCATAGTTTCGTTCATCAGCAGGGCCAAGTTTTTTCCAACAAATACTTTCAGAGACAATTTCTTGTGAAAGCGTATCATATACATTGTCTAAGAAAAATGAGGAAATCAATATATAAGATTTTTTTTCTATCATCTCCTGGATAAGTTTAACATGTTTTTCTTCCCTATACATAAACTTGATCCATGTATGTAACTTAAGTTCCATATCCATTGGTTCAAAATATTTACATGGTAATGCAAGTCTTGGCGGTCTTTTTTTCTCTGAAATAATTATTGGACCCTCGAACCAGCCATTAATGGAACGACGAGTTTCTTCCTTGGTAAGCACTTCTGCTACTTGATGGAAAGAGTTGTCTGTAACTTCAAAAAAGATGAGCGAATTAGGCTCTGGTAGCAGAGACCGTACTACGTTCTGAGGAAATCCATTTTCATCCGTATCGAAAAGATCCAAGGTTCCTCCATATTCAGGAAGCCATTTCGATGAAAGATACAATATATAAGCTATTTTTCTTTCACCCATATTATCATCGTGGCAAAGCAAGTAATCTGTATTGCTGTAAGCTGAACTCGACATTGAGATTTTATTATTCAATTCAATTTTTGTAACATGTTTCATCCAGTCGATCATCTCATTTTTGAAAGTTGAATATAAAAATTTTATATTAACTTTGTTTACATATTTAAAGTCTTTTGAATGTTCAAATTGATGTAGATCGGTATAAGTTCTTTGATGTTTGATTTCCTCTAATTCAGCTTTGAGTTTCTTTAGAAATTGTTTGTTATCCAGAAAATTGGATATCTTACAAATCCTAAAAGGTTTTGTTATAATTTCAAATTGATCTGTCTTAATCTCGTTATAATTGCACCAGTTGTTTGAAACTAAGGTCTTAAATTTTTCACTTTCAAAATGATCTGAAATAATGCTACACTTCAGTTTCTTCCAGTCCGGTTCATCACTCAATGAATCATTTATCGACATGTTTCAGTAAAAATCTTTTTAATTTAAATTGATTAATATTCTGTTAATTTTCTTTATAAAAAGTACTAATTTCTAGTCAATGCATTACTTTCAATATAAGCTAATATTATTTCTTGTTCTTGTTAAATGGTACATGCTGATAAATTTTCTTAAAACATTTAAAAGTAAGGTTAAAATAAATATTATATCACATTTTCCTATTTCTCGTTTAACCTAGTTATATATTTTTTATATTCTTTCACTAGCTCATTCGTATAAATAGCGTGAGCGTGATGCTTATGAATTCATATAAATTTTTTGAGAACAATCTTTCGTAATTTTGTTTTCTTAAAAGCATACTGTAAGACACGTTTTTAAATGGCCCACGTGGTCGTTTAACTCATGTATTCTGCAAAAAAATTAATCAATCGTAAGATTCAATAAATATTAATAATTCTAATATACGATTAAAAAATAGGTTTGACTCATTGAATTAGTTAATAATTAAAAATACAAACCCACTGAGAAGCACAAAGCGTAATAATATTCCAAATGAACTAGTAACAAATTCCCTTCCGTATCGCACAGTATTCTACTATCACATAACATGTCCGTCGAGATACTATTGGAGTTGAAAACATCGACCGGATAGAAGTCAGGGATGTATTACGCGATATTCAGTACCCGTTCTGAATCTTTCTCTGTATTCTCAATTTTATTACCGACGAAGGACGAATTCGAAAAGCGCGCTAGTTTATCTTGTGCTGCGCATGAGTGCGGCGCATGAGCATACCGCAGTACGATGTTAGGCCGCTTGACGGCGCTGACGGCGTTCGGTGCCAAGATGGCGACAGCGTTACGCGTTTGACGGATGCCGTTGGTCCGCATGGAAATTCGGGGCACACCCTCACCGCTAAATTCTACTAAGTGAGACGTCGTCAAGCACGACCAGCCTAGATATCGCGAAATAGAAGCTCAAGGAAGCCTACGCGTCTGCCAAAACTGGAGTCCGGAAAGTCAACCTCGCACGCATACGTAAGTTTTTAAAAACGAACTCCTTTAAACGCGACACCATCATCGCTCTCTCGAAAGAGTGACTAAGAAAGAAAGAGCTATACACGCACGCATGGATTTTGCATATTTTCAAGAGAAACCGCTTTAATTGATTTATTCGTATTAAAATCATTCATTGACGTCTTCTCTTCTTTTTACCTAACCGTTCCTACGTTCTTACAAACATTTCCTTCGAGCATCTTAACCTAACGATAATCCTTAATTTCTTTTATTCGAAAAAATAATCATCTTAAGACAACAAGCTCGAAATTAGATCGGTATTGTTTATATTCAAATTAGTTGATTTATCTCAGAAACATATTTCTCTTGTAGAATATTTGTTAAACGTATTTATTTCGTATTATCATGTATCTTTCGTTCTCTCTCGCGCGACAAAGATCATTACTTTATTATGATTTTATCCAAGTACCCTAAAAAGGAAAACTTACGAAGGAGTAACGTCATACTATTTATACATATATACATACGTTCAACTTCATCGACGAAACGCGAAAACGTTACTTTTTTTTCTCTTTCGGAGCAGATCGAAAGCCGGCTCGTAAATGCAGCTCGCGTGCGCGCGCGCGCGCGCGCGCGTGTGTCCGTCTTTCGGACTAATGTAAATCTTGACCTTGAACAAAACTTTCCTTCCAAAGCGTATATTCCGTTTTTAGCTTTAGAATTATCTATTTTCATTTTTCTACTAGTTATGATGCTAATATTACGACCTAATAACCTGTTTCGTACTTTGTTTATGTTTGTACTTTATTTTTTCATAAAATTCGCAAGTAAATAGTTTAATTGAATTATGCTACATTTTAGACAATAGTTTAACGGATTTATCATTTAATTCGAGTGTATAAAAATATCCTATAATTATTACATATTATTTAATCGAATCGATTTTCTCGTATAGAAGATACGTGAGATAGGAGCAGGTGCAAGATCGATTCTCGAAGAATTGATTTTTTCGTATTATAGCTCTTTCAAACTTACAATTAGTGAGTAATATTATATCATTCTTTTTCTTTTTATCCTTGATTGATAAAAAGTGTAGATATACAGTGGCAGAGAGAATGATTGGCACAGATTACATTTTTCTATAATATTTTTTGTAAATTTGTATAAAATGTACTATGTTTTATTTTATTTTATCTTTTATTTTTTATTTTATTTATTTTTTAATGAAGTATTTAAGTATAGTAATTATTATTATTATGTTTTTTATTTTACATCAATTTAATTTCCATATTTTGTATTATACTCGAACTTTAAATTTCGTAATTGTATTTTACAATATAAAAATTAAATAAAATATCGTAAATACTTTTTTGACAATATTTATATTAGATATTATAGGAAAATAATCTTTTGCCAATATTTTTGGTCAAAATTGTATATATTTACTTATATTTTCTGTCGAAAAATATAAAAATTCGTTCGTCATTCTTTTTAGTTAGTATACATTAGCTTTATTTACTATCGGTTAGTCAATATTTGTTCCATTTCTCGTGAAAAGATTAGTCATTAGCCATTTTCCTAACACACAAGGAAAATACCTTAAATCGAATAGTTGGAGTGCTTGGTAAAAGTAAAGCATTTCTTGATTCTCAGATATCAAGACAGGCTTTGATATCAACGACATCGTTTCTATCGAAATGTTACTTTTTCCTAATAGCTTTCACCGACAAAAGAAGAAACGTGAAAGCACATTTTAACTATGAAATATATACTACCGGTCAAATGTATTTGACCACGTAAAAATTTACAAAATGATTATAAAATATTACAATTCTAGGGTTCATCGAAATAATTATATTTTGCTTTCAGTATTGTCTTACATATTCCTGGTATCCTAACTAACAACTTCTATGATCTTATGAAAATAATTTGTTTTAACAATTAATTAAGACTAAATTATAAACGTGATCGAAATAATACGTAATCGATGTATTGAAAATACGTTTTACACAAATAAAATTTCTTTGTATGGATGATACATTAAGATCTAAACATAATTAATTATTTATCGAACAAACAATTGATTTTCTATAAAAATACTAAGGCAAAATTGTATAGAACACTCATTAAAATCAGTTTTTAATCATTTTGTAAGATGATCAAATAATTTCGATCTGTAGTGTATTATAATTCTTTCTTTTAGATACAAACAAAAAATTGGATTATAGAGGGTAAATCATTGAATTCATTAATAATTTTATCAAGATATCTATAATAATATTAATCAAAAATACTAGTATAAATAATGTTATAACTTTTGGATTACTATAAAGTGGTGTTAAGCTTTGAATTCGTTAAGATCCTCATTAAGATTGTAATTTAAATGCAAGCGCCGTAAGGTAAAAAAATAAAAAAAGAAAGTAAATATTTCCACTTCCGCGAATCCTTCCTTTGAAGAAATCGGATAAAGTATAAATGCAGCGTTCGTTACGTCAGAAATTTTTTCACCTTTCCTTTTATTTTTTTTTTTTTTACTAGAAAAATAAATTTAATTTCGTAATCACGTCGAACGATTGAAACGATGAAAAAGCCGGTCGAACTCGTTAGAAAAACTTGGCGATTTGGAGTTTGATCGATGACACAACAACAACGATATATATGTATACACATATGTACACACGTACGTGCATACACGTGTACATAGAAATATATATATATATTAACCATGTAAAAATGTTACAAATTTTTTGATATAAATAAAAAAAAAGAAGAAACAAATTGTCAGTCGTTTATTTTCAAAATCTCACGAAAAAAATAGACAAAAATTTACCAAATGTTTATAAAATAATACAATCCTTGAAAAATCTTTTTCTTGCTTTCAGTATTATATTATATATATACATGTATTATTTAGATTTCGTTGTAATTGTCGAGTAGCATAAAATAGCGTGTGATCACGTTAACGGTATGTTTAAAAGAACAGTGGTGGTGTCTGCGTTCGAAAAATGTGTCGAACGCGTTTCCTTTTCTACCGTGTTGAAGAGTGCGCTCGCGCGTTGACGATGACGATGGGAGCAGGTTGCCGTAACGCCTTTGAACGGCATCATTCCTTGCTCGAAGTTTGCGGGGTATATACGTGCATACGTGCGAGTGAGTGAGTGAGTGAACGAGATATACAAGAATTGTTCAAATACCCCTTTGCATCTTCTTATCAATTATTTCCTCAATCTTATTATACTTATTTATTTTATATACGTATATATATATTTTATTTCATTTTTTTAATGATACCAGTTGCCTTTTTCTAAATATATTTATTTATTTATTTATTTATTTATTATTATTATTATTTTTCGTGATATCCAGAAAGTAACTTACACGACGTGCATAATACATCGGACGACCATACTTTAATCGCATTAGTGCGACTTTAACGGTCGTCGACTCCCTGTGGATTAAAGTGCCTTTTGCTTTTCTCTCGATAAGTCTTGTAAGTATGTAACGGTTATACCGTAACGGATATGCCATTTACATTGACCCATAGATATCGATATTTTCGATGTAACGATTCTTAGATTTGAAAGATTTACTTTTCGCGAGAGCTTATGATCTTTAAGATCAATCGCCTCTAACGTCCTTGTCATTTCTTCTTTTACCTTCCATTTGTAACGCATATTACACGTAATACATACACACACACATATATAGATGTATATGTGTACATTTACTTACATTTGTATATATGATACTTAGAATCCTTACAAATGAGAATTTATATTACTCGTAGGTGTATCTCATTTCCGTTTGTAAATGTGTAAAAAAACATAGCCGTGAAGATTCGAGTTAGTTTTTTAAATGACTTAATCGCGAGGAAAATTGTTGAGTATCGCGAGCATGAACGAACACAGCAGCTGTCGAGAGTAGTCGTTCTTTCAAAAGCGTTCCAGCAATATTCCGTCCGGTAACGAGCTGATTGCTACGGATTATTTTTTTTTTCTCTTCTCTCATCTCTCATCTCTCTCTCTCTCTCTCTTTTTCTCGTCGTTTCCTCGATATCATACGACGTGCTACAAAATTCTCGGATTATATTTTTGTATTTTTTTTTTTATAATTAAATAAAAACCAAATTACAACGTTTAGAAAAAGTATCCATAATTTATAACGAATGTACTACGATATCATATAACGAGTTCAAATATTCTCAGTACACATATATTTTTTACTATCTTGTAATAATAATAATAATAATTTAAAAAAGAAAATAAAGATCTTTTCGAAATTTTTGATATTTCTTTTTTTTTTTCTTTAGTAAATATATAATATACGATATCATTTTATTTAATTTCAAATTTTTCAAGTAATAATTAGGATAGGATTAGGATTTTAGGATATATTTTTTATTATGTTGTAATAGAAAAAAAAAATAAAAAAACATAGAAAAGAAATGTAACATTTACAATATACGTTTTCACGTCGAGATATTACACAGTAACGTTGAAGGAAAAAATAAAATCGATATTTGCATTTTATTCACACTTATATTTTACGATTTACATACTTAAGTTGAACTTTACGAGCCGTTTATCATGAATAAAATTCTTTCTCTCTCTTTCCTTTTTCTTTGTTATTTCTTTCAGTCCATCGTCAAATTCGATTTTCTCGGATAACTTAGTGCACGTGCGAAATAATTTTATTGCCGTGCTACAACCTCGTACATTCATTCTAGACGGTCGTGCGAGAAAACGAAGAAGAATCGTCTCGGTGCACGAACGTCCAAGTTACGAGACCTTTTACGAGGCCGGTAATCACAATAGAGCATGCCTAGAGAACCAACTACGTGTCTATAATACGTATAATACACGTAACATATGTGTATGCGTATGAATATGTCGTTGAACGACGATGTACATTCTAGAACGAAACTATAACGTGTTATCAGCGTATTGCGAATTATTTTGTTTTATTTTTTATTTTTTATTTTTTTTTTTTATCAAAGAATTCCAATGGATAGAATATTTTATCAATAAGTAAGAATATCTGTTTCTTTTTTATTTTTTTTTTTTCCTATTGCAATAAAATAATAGTCACGAGTCTCATTTTTATTTCTTTATTATTATTATTATAATATACTTCGTAAACGTGTACTTTATGATTAAAAAAATACAAAAGTTATTTCATTTTCAGACTATTTTTATTTGCACATTTATTTGTTTGATCATTTTATTTGGAAATTTGTTTTTTTTTTTCTTTTTTTCGTAAAATTCATCAACGGATATACGGTCGGTGCAAATTTATAGAATAAACGATGACACGAATATTGCGAGAATAGATAGTCTTTCGGTACCCCTTCTAATTTTCTCTCGCTAGTTGGATAACGATAACGATAACGATGAAGATGAAAAAGAGGGACGAGGAGGGAAATATAAATAAAGGGGTTGAGCTTCTTCTATTCTCTCGTTCCAACGAGTCTCGATTTTATTCGTGTTCGTTCTACTAATATCCCGAACATAACAGGTTCCTATATGGTTCTCTGCTTTAACCTCCTGCTCCCCTTGCCCCTTTCTCTCCCTCTTCCTCCTCCTTTCCTTCTCGTTGTTGTCGCATAATTTATCGTTTGCTGTGCGTGGGTGCATGTACGTCTGTCGGGCAAACCTGCGTTTTCAGGACTAACTTTCCCTTTTTCGGAAATGCTCCTTGTACGTTTTTTCCCAATATCTCGGAAGTGGAAAGAAAAGAAAGTATATTGAATAGATTTTTAGTTTAAAATTCTAACCCCCATAAGTGATAATGACCGACATTATTTTCTTCTCGTATTATCCGTTATAGAAGTCTGTGGGTGTATGAAAGAAAAGTTTTTTTCACTCGTGTTTATTGAATCGTATTTTCATTTATTCTGTTTTTTTTCTTTTTTTTCTTTTCTAAAATTGTACTTATTTAAAAATTAAAATTATAAGTAACGGGGTGTAGTATTAAAAAATAAGATATAGGGATACTTTTGCAGGCATTCGTATTATTATTATTATCGACTATTTAATTATTCTAATACGAAACGAGAGAACAAAATATATTCTGTCAAAAAGAGAAGACAAATTTTTATAATCAGATTACTCAGAAGTAAAACAAAAAAATAGATGACGTATGGTGCGGTTAAGATAAATCGTGCTCTAAATCCAGCGTGCGTGTGCTCTTAAAAAGATTCTAATTGTAAGTTGCAAAAGAAAGATCGTTTACCGACATATTTTTCATTTTTATGGAAATTACTATAGTTTCTGATTTCACGGCACTTTACTACTATTACTATTATTTTACTACTACTACTATTACTACTACTTACAGATCGGAAAGGTGTGATCAACGTGTTCACAATAAGCAAACAACGTTCTTTTAATTGACCAGTTAAAAGAACGATGATTTACGTTACGTATTAATTCACCATTTAGATTAAGATTCTTCATGTTAAACGTTTTAAAATGATTATTTATTGTTTTACGTTTGACCGATCTTTAAATATTTTCTTTTGCATGCTTTAAACGAGACGGTGGTGTCGCGTTATAATCCTTTATCCTTTTATTTTCACTTTTGCACGTTTTTATTTGTTCAACTTCATTTTCTTGTTACATTATGACGCATACATTTACATATATACGGCTATCTTTTTTCTTTTTCTTTCCCCCTCATCAACGCACAAAGCAAAGATTAGGTTTGTTGCATCGCCGCACGATTATTGTTCTAAAGCAAACTGCAATAATGATCACAGGATGGGGATCACGAACGGTATTTATTCGGCACGCACGCACACACTTTTTTCTCTTTTTATTCTTTTTTTATTATTATCATTATTACAGAAAATGTTCTTTCTCTACGTTGTTGCACGCACTTTCATGCTATTGCAACTGCGAATTAAATATGTAACAAGTTAGCTTTAACATCCGCGTAAGTTAAACGCGATCGATTTTTATACGCGACAGTATGTTTTTTTTTTTTTTTTTTTTTTTTTTCTTATTTTCTTTGTCACGAATATTACGTGAACGTGAGTATCGAATGTAACATCGAATGTTATTACGATATTTTCTAAATAACGATGAGAAAATTATTGTACAAATATATATTATATTTAATTATTTCATCAATATAGGAATTGAAATATTATTTATATAATATATTGATTAATTATTGTACAAAAATCAAATGCTTTGTCTTCTGTTATAAATTAAATTAGATTTTTCAATGGAACATGCCAATAAATGATTAATTATTATCTTATTATCCCTTAAACGAACTAATATTTTTATTATCTTAAAACAGTAGACTTGCCTTTCTGTAAAAAGTCAAAAAAGAATAGAGATTCCCCAGTAGCTCGTTAATGCCAGACCGTAAAAGGCGCATTAGCCGTAAAACCCACGCTCAATTTATACACAAGCATGCGTCTGATAAATCGAGATATGTAAGTAGGTATTTACTTCTCTATATGTATATAGGTATGTATAACGAGCTAACACGTAAACGAGGCGAGATTGGTTTCAATTCGATAATACGATGCATCATCATTTTCTTAGCAAATAACATTTAGTTCTTTTCTTTTCTTTTTTTTTTCTATTTCTCTACACCAAATTCGTACCATTCGATAAAATAATTCGTTCGTAACGATCTTCGCTAATAAAATGATTTCTTTTATTAATTATTATAATTAATATTAAATTTTATAATTATATTATTAAATATATATTTATTAATTAATATTAAAATTTATGAATTATTTCGTGCACATCGAAACGTTTAAGTATGTACCGAGTTAGCATAGGAATTATGTAAAATTAGTTTTAATTTATTATAATAATATAATACATTAGAATGTGCTTTTCATAAATAAAATATATTTTTTTTTTTAAATTTTCGTAGACACAACCAATATTCGTCCGATTGCATCCGAAATCATGATGCACAACGTGATCATCTTTCTTTCGAGTAAAATCAATCGTGTTTTTTATCTTTGCCTTTTTATTTTCCAATTTTCCTCAATCGAAAATTCAAATTAATCTGGGTTATTCGTTCTTCCGGTATTATCGAAGAGAACCCGTTCGTAACTCGTTTCCTTTACACGCAGACTGCCATTTCCTCTTTCTAACAGAAATCGTTTTCCCCGTTTGATGGCTTTCTCGACTCCACTCGGTATATAATTGGATATTATTAAATGGAAAAGGAAAATAAACACGAAGACGATCCTTTCTTTTTTCTTTTTTTTTCTTTTTGTTTAAACGTTAAATACATTCGTATTATATCCGTTTAAATGATTTAATAAATTATTATTCTTACATAGAATGATGATAAGAAAATATTTAGAATTGGATAATTATACGTGGTGTAGTTCGTTAGCGGATGACCTTTCAATCGCATTATCGTATCTCATACGAATATGGCTTCCAACGTAAACGTCACATCGTTAGAATCGCTAATTAATATGCCTTAAAGGTGTATCGTATATTATAGTCGTGTCATTTGTCAGGGTTTTTAAACGTACGAAACCGAGTGTTGTCGAGTTTCAAATATTCCTGACGTTTAATTGAAAACTATTCGACATGCTATTTTTTTTTCATTTTTTTTCTTTTTTTTTAAACTAATTCGTGGTATGAGAATTTGAAGGAAGATGGGAAGGGAACGAATCTATTCTTGAATTAGATGACATAATTTTTCTTGGGCAGAATAAAAACCTCGAAGGGAGAATATCTCTCTCTCTCTCTCTCTTTCTCTCATACACACACACACACACACTTTTGGTTTCTCTTTCCCTACAAACCTTCAACGAAAGAGGGAAGGATAGAGGAGAGACGACAGAACGCACGGTTCAAATGTCACGTTGCTTTATTTTCGTTTATATTTAGAAACGAGAATGAGAGAGATAGAAAAAGAGAAAGAAGAAGAGAGAAAGAGAGAGAGAGAGAGTTCAGCCAGTGTCACTTACCTCTCTGAGCTCTCGACACACTCGCTAGATGATTTTCGTAAAAGGAATAGAAGAAATCAACGTTCTCTTGACTTCTGCCAAAAATTCGTGACAAATCTTTCAGACTTGCCTTGGGTCTCTTTCATTATGCCCCGCGAATTCTATTTTTGTTCTTTAAAGGGGAATCATTTATTTTGCTTCAATTTTAATGCATTTTTTTGTTTTACAAACATGAAAAATCTCGTAATTCTGATCGATCGAGTTTTATAGGAAAAAAAATTTGTATTCATCGTTGGAATCTAAAAATTATTGTAATCTCGTATTGACTAGGCAACCATATGTTTTTCTTTATTTTAGAATTTTTCTATTTCGTCCCGAATATTTTTGAATTGTAAAAATTAATTGCATCGTCGAATCGAATTATATACCATAACTATTATTTAAATAATTTTTTAAAATCAACGTGTCACATTGACAACGCCGGTACTATTTTTAAACGACGAATACTTTTGAATTGTAAAAATTAATTGCATCGTCGAAACGAATTATATAACGTAACTATTATTTAAATAATTTTGTAAAATCAACGTGTCACATTGACAACGCCGGTACTATTTTTAAACGACGAATATTTTTGAATTGTAAAAATTAATTGCATCGTCGAAACGAATTATATAACGTAACTATTATTTAAATAATTTTTTAAAATCACTTCGTCACATTGACAACGGTCGTTTACTATTTTTAAACGACGAGGAGACCCCTTGTGTAATCCTAATTGAATCGAGTTAATGAATTAGTTACATCTTTGAAACGGATGATAGGTTTAATCTCGATACTTAAACCATGTCAACCCTCTCTTTATTTTTCTCCTCTTCCTTTATCTATTTTAGGCTCGTCTATCCCTCGATTTACCGTTCATTTCGTAACTGAATATACCTTGCGATCGTTCGAGCCTGACGATTTTCTAGGCACAAACTTCTATTTCTCGAGGTTGTTCAAAATGAATGGGCGGTAACATTGAATGAGTACGTGGAAAAAGGAACACGAACGTACCTTTAGCTATTCTAAAAGATAAATGTTTCTCATTTCTGTCTTGACTTTTAGTTTTTTCTTTTTCCCCCTTCTTCTTCTTCTTCTTTTTCTTGCCTTCTTCGAATAATATCTGCATAAATGTATAAGATCTGGTTTTTTCAATTAGAATAATTCTAGATTTTTCATTTTCATCGTCATTATTATTATTATTATTATTATTATTATTATTATTATTATTATTATTAATATAATTCTCTAAGAGGACTGAATAATCTTCTCCTATTATGGTTAATTAACTTTTAAGAGGTACTCTCTTAACATAATAATCTTATGCAAAAGGAAGAAATGATACATTTAATAGAAAATTCTTTTAAACTTTCTTATTATTCAAGCCACTAGCGCGAAACGTAGCGAAGCAAACGTAAGAACGTAAGAACTATGAAACTATGAGAGAAATCCCTGAGAACCTGACAACTTTTCTATTCAGTTTACTAGCAATTAACGAACGGAGATGAAGAAAGTATTATGGAAGACGGGAATATAATTATAACGTTCGAAATGATCAGTTTATGTGTCTACTCCAGATTTGCTATCATCATTTGCATGTTTTTCTCGATTGAGTATTACATTTTTGTTGTTCTTGTTTTTTTTTTTTTTTTTCTAATTTTCCTTCAACATTTTTCTTATATAAATCTAAGAAGAAGAAAAACTGAGAATCAAACAAGTTTTATGATCAATGTGCGTGCAATTAACGATCATAGATAAAAAAAGAATTCTTACAAAGATAGGAAATATGATTATAACGTAAGCAATAATAATTCTATTCATTTTAATTTTTCTTTAATATTTTCTTTTTCTTTTTCTTTTTCTTTCAACAAACTTTTTCTAAATATTAAAAAACACGAAATAACTAATCTATCGTCGTTAAGATATAACGAAAATTAGTATGCCAGGAGGTCAACATAATTTCGGTCTCAATAAGTCCAATGAAAGATAACGATAGAAGGTTAAACGTAAAATTTACGAGCTTATATCATTTGTTCAAAGGGTTCGAAACAATCTTTATCATATTCAGCTCGTTGCGAAGCAAACGGCAAGTTCGAGGTCAAGCACAACTTTCTTCGCTATTAAATGCCTGTCCGTGCTTCTTCGACGATGAATAACAGTCGCGAAACCGCAGGTATACTAACCTACATCCGTCAGTTACGATTAACAAGACAATTCATTATAATATTATATTTAACAAATTTCTTTTCCTTTTTTTCTATTTAAGTATACGCATATATAATTATTTTTGTATAAACGAATTTGTTACTTTTTTTTCGTTTTTTTTTTCTTCTATCTCTTCTTATTATTAATTAGTGTAATATAATTATTTTTTGTTATTGATCTACGTAACAAAACGAGAAAGCAGCGTTAAAATAAAGGAAAGAATCAACCCACCACAACTGGGTATACTCGAATGGTGTTTTTCTTCGACGAACTACAATGAGTACGCGATTTGCATAGTAATTTATGTGTAGACGTTCTTTAAGTCATTAACAGGCTAAAGAGATGAGCGTTCAAGATTAGTAGAAAGTATGGTTGGGTAGAAAATTTACTTGGTGTATATTACTAATAAATCTGTGTGGTCTCTGTCGTTAAATTCTACCAATCAGTCAACAGTTCACTTATTAAATATTAAATGATCTTTTACGATATCATAAAACATTAGTGGTTTATGAGAAATTAAAGGAAATATACTAGTTTTTTATTTTTTTTTTTTTTTTTAGATAAAGACAAGTATACAACAGTCATATAACAATAACAACAACAATAATAATAATAATAATATATAGATATACATGGTCGAAGAAGTTACTCCTACGGATCAACACGTAACGTGATTGCATATAATTTTATCTACCTTTTCGAGAAGCAAGAATAACTTGTTGCTTGTTTGAACGAGGACAGCTTGTATCGCGAAGTCGTCGCATAACTCTTTCTTGAGTTATAGGTTCTTACATTAGATAAGATCAGGTGTCGCGCGAAAAGCACCGTTCGTTTCGTATTATCGATTCGAGCGTTAGAAATTTGTAGACAACTAAATCGAACGGGAATAAGAATTAGGTATTTATTATTAGACCATTATGTATATATATGTTGTACACGTGTTAAACATATTTCCTAACTTGTTGAAATATATTCTAAGGGAAAATAACACGTGTGTTGTTTTGAAAAAGAACAAAAAAAAACAAAACGTTTCTTATTACACGGGGGAGTAATAGTAGGATTTGATTAATAGTAATTGATATATTTTTTTTTTATATATATCATAGATGATCGTACTTTAATGATAAGAATTCTGTAGACAAAAATAACGCCTTTTGTATTTTTGACAAAATTCGGGAAATAAAATGTGTTAATTAATTTTATTAAAAGAAAAATAACACGCGTGTTTCAGACAAAATTTATTATAACGATCATACGCGAGTTATATCATCGAGGATTAATGATGTCATTAAAAATTATCCTGAAGAATATTGGATATCATATTGTTTCTTTCTCCTCGTACGGTCATAACACGTCTTCACGAGCATTTTTTTCTTTTCCCTACCTATCAAAACCGAACAAATTATTTTTCGGTCGGACAGCTGCACGCGGCTGCATTAGAACAAAGCAAAACTTGGTTGTTCTATAGGTATACACACATACACACACATACACATACGAGAGGGGCATATTGCATTTGAATTCATAGCTGTGCTTTCTTGCATTCCCAGACGATGGCTCTTGTTTCTCTCTGGTGTTCTCAAACTCGACATGGGTTTTATATTTATACTCATTTGTAAAAAAAAAAAAAGAAAATAAATAAAATGAAGAAGTTTTCACAGTGTGCTGCTACTGCTGCACGGTGATTTCAAGAAGAGAGTCCGAAGTATATACCTACGACTCGTTAAGTTAAAACATTTGCATCGAATAAATCGCTTCTCGCTCTTCCCTGAACTTTTCTCTCTCTCTCTCCCTCTCTCTTTCCTTCTGGTAGAAACAGACTCGTGAAAAGATTTGAACCGGTTAATTCACGGTGACTAAAGCAGATGGCTGAAGAAGAAGAAGAAGAAGAAGAAGGTGATACGAAAGTTTTCATTTTCTGGAATGAAAAAAAAATTAGGAACCTACGGTGGTATGGTGTAGTGTATCATTTCGAAAGTAACGAGAAATTCTTGCGAGAGTCCCGGTTGAAGTATGCACTATGTTGAGAGAATAAAAATAATAATAATAATAATAAAAAAGATGAAAATTGAATTTTCTTGGAACTTCGAAACCGAGTTTAATGCACGGGTTGCTGTTATACACGCGTGCCAAACTTTTGCTTGGCTGGCCGATGGGCGGCCTCAGAGTCAAAATAACTTTGAACTCTTCGTTGAACGATTAGAATTTCTCTCTCACTTATTCTCCTCTCACTCATTCTATCTTTCTCGTTTTACCTCACTTGCTGCTACGTGAGAAAATTTAGAGAACAAATTTAATATATTTATTATCTATATCTATCGTTATAATAAAACAAAACATTTAGATAAATTTTGATGATCTTTCATTATACATTTTATTTCTTTTCTTTTTTTGTTCTTGCTTTTCGTTTTATTTTATTCATTCACACGTGTACCACCCACTCGTCTGATTTTTAAAGAAATTCTATCTATCCGTCGTATCAGCGGTACCTTTCATCGAGACTATTAAATTTGTAGACCGTATTTCTTCCGTTTCAATATAAATGGTGTTACTAAAGTATCGGTCAAATTTTGAGAATAAATTTTTTCATACGTAGTCAAAGAAAAGAAATAAATTCACGTATCATATATATGTATATTCAATTTTTATTACGTATTTATTCAATGTACATTTAAAGAAATATTAATAGAATGTATTATTATAATTCTATCAGATAAAAATAATCGGTGTATACTGACAATAATATTCAAAATTACATACATATCCGTCTTAATAAAATCTAATTTTTTTTTTCCTGAATTTACAGAAAAAAAAAGAATCCCCATTCCCATAAGTTCTACCACTTTTATTACATCCTATACACCTAAACGGTAAACAGTTTCTCTTCGAACTATTCTCAGTCGAGTTATTTTTATTTTCACGTAAACTTTTCTGGCATTAACAGACATCCTATCCAAATTCAAACGTTAACAACTGTAATTTTTTCTTTTTTTTTTTTGGTTTCCATATCAAAATTAAATTACACACATAATCAGTGATTTCGATAAAACTTTGGAGATAAAGTATAAAGAAAGAAAGAAAGTAAGAGAACGAGTATGCGAGTGAGTGAGTGAGAGTGAATTTTCTTATCCTTGTTATTCTATTTTGGTCGAACGTTGTATCTCGAGACTTGATTTACGAGTTTGGTAATTGAAAGTGACAAGGTCTGGGATGTCGTTGAAAGGAGAGAAAAAATCGAGGGTTTGTCGTTAAGAGGGTGGTAGTGGTAGTGGAAGAGAAACGGGGATAGGAATAGGGATAGGGATAGGGAGGAAGGAGGAGGAGGGGGAAGGACTTAAGGTTCCTGCTTCATTTACACCGACACCTCGACACACAACGTCGACGACCCCTCACAGGGTTTGCTAACGATTCAACATCGTGAATCGAGCCACTCGTCGTGAGTCTTCTTAATTTTCCCTCCCCTCCTCTCCCCTCCCCTCCCAACTGACCCCTTTCTCTCTCTCACTCTTTCTGTACGTATCTCTGTTTATGTGTGGCTGTGTGTGTGTTTTATATTTTATTCTGTCTTTATCGTGTCTTCTTCTTCTTCTTTTTCTTCTTTTTTTTTACTTCTTCTTCTTCTTCTTCATATCCGACAAACGACCTTTAATTCATCCGAAGTTCTTCTTCACGTATCTCATCCATCCATTCATGACTCATAACACTTTTCCCTTCGACGTATTATTTTAACCGGGGGATTTATAGGTCTGGATCCTTGAATAAAGTTCCAACGAAAAAGTTCTTTGCAAACAGTGCAAGAATTTATCGAAACGCGTAAAGTCGATTAATCTGTGGGGATCGTCAAAGTTAAACGTTGAGGGGAATGTTTTCAAATGAGAAGAGCTTTTGAGAAAGTGATCGGGGAGTGATAGGGACGATACGATTTTATTAAAAAGCCTGCGATTTAATTTAAAAAATGACATTTTATTTTTTTTCCTTTTTTTTTTTTTTTAATTGTTTGGTCAATCGATTAATTTTATTTTCTAATTTTTTATAATTGTTTTTTTTATCGATGGGAGAAAAAAGAATTATGCATGAGTACAATTTGTAATAATAAAAGAGATAATACGTTTTTTATTTAAATATTTAATTTAGTAAGTATGTATATTTCGTTGATTTATTAGGACAAAATTATTTGATTGAAATATATATTTATTATTACAAATGATTATTTAAAAAATTAACAATTCTGATTTAATACCTACTCTTTTTCACGCCCACCAAAGAGATACGTTTAAGTCAAATTAAAATGATGGATTGCAAATGAGTCAGAAAAGATTACCACCATATGAATTTTGTATTAGTAATTCTGAATTTAAATGATTGTTGTATGCATAAAAAATAATGTTTCTTTCTTTCTTTTTTTTTTTTATTGATGCATCATAATTAATTATGGATAATAATTCGTAAGGTTTAAAAAAAAATCACTGGATCTACTACGAGATCGAAAGAAAATCGATAGATTTATAACGAATTCTAAAGTCGTCTTACTTCTTACCTTTTGTGTTTGACATGAGAAAAAAAAAAGTGATTAAGATTGACGATAGATCTTCGATAGACCTGTTGTTGCCGTCTATATTGGATATTTTCTTTCTCGTTGAGAACTACGTACACTACGGATCAAAATTATTTTAAACGCGTAAAAAAGTTGCACAATTTTCGAAATAAATAACCGATTTATTATTATTCGTAATCAGATTGTAAAAAAAATAAAAAATAAATCAGTTTTATTAAAAACTTGTATTTTTTTTTTTTGTTAACAAACGATTGATTTCTTATACAAATAGAAAAGAAAAAAAAATTAGATAGGGGAAGAAGACACTCATTCGAGTCCAATCATTTTTAATCATTTTGTCAAACGGTCAAATAATTTTAACAGTTAGTGTATAATATACGAATATTTTTTTTAAACCCATAAACGTACGCGAAAGGATGCGTTTCTATATTATCATGCTAAATCAAGAAAGTAAAGGAAAAAAAGAATAAAATTAAAACAAGACAGAGATAAAACCATTTAAAAAAATCTTCTTCAAAATAAAATATATCTTTTTTTCTTTATTCGTGTCACCTGCCGACAAATTATTAACAATTTTCCTGACATATTTTCTCGAAGATAAGAGGATAACTAACAACGACCCCGTTATACGTATATATCATTATTAATTGCTGTAATCGAATAATGACGAAAACGAATTACCGATCGGACACACAATTATTCTCGTAAGAAATGAGCTACCACCAATATTATTAGATCTTGAATCGTATGAGTCATGGATTCGTGGGTATCGGTACGCCCACGCGTTTACCATTCGAATGTTGTATGTTTCCACTTGATCGATTCGTCTATATGGATAAACCTTTGTATAGGGAAAAATCCAAAAGATAATCAATTCTTTTTATATATAAATATCCGCAATAATTTTTCAAGTATACTTTCATAAAAAAAAAAAACGTATTACACAAAATTCAAGTATTGCAAATCGGATCAATTAAGTATATTCTTTTTATATATAAATATCCGCAATAATTTTTCAAGTATACTTTCACAAAAGAAAAATAAACGTATTACATAAAATTCAAGTACTGCAAATCGGGTCAATTTATTATATTTTTTTTTAGTTATTATTAGAACAAAAAAATCTGTCGAGGAAAAGAAAAGAAAAGAAAAAAAGATCAAAATATTTGTAGTCGTCAAACACTCGATTAATTTAGAGTTAGAAGTGTATTTAAGTTAACAAAATCTTTCGATCTTTATTGATTTTTATTTGATTTGTTCTCTCGTTTGTTGACACTGTGCTTAGTCCACTCATCTCAAGTGGACAAGCAGCACGAAGAGAGACAATAATCATCCTAGTTGCAATTACACGCTTCTCGAACACGTCGAAGATATACTGGTGAGTAGTAAGCGGGGGGTGGAAATAGGGTGAGAGATGAGACGAGGAGGAGGAGGAGGGAGAGTAGGGTTTAGCGAAAGAAGATCTCGTCAGGTCGTTACGTAGATCGTAATGACGTTTAGGAATTAACGCCCCGTAAAAGACCAGCTTTGGTGAGAGGTCAAAACAAATAATCTGTGAGAAAGATAAAAAGAAAAGAAACAGAAAGAAATAGAGAGAGAGAGAAGACAGTAGTACGAAGGAAAATTAGGGGGGACCGCAAAACCTTTACGTTATGGGGAAAGAGGGAGATGGTTTTGTGTTGGGAAGGTGTTGAACGCGTGGCTACTATGGGTGCACACGTGCACCATGGTGTCTTTGGAGATTAAAGCAACCGACGTATAAAATGTGTGAGTGTATATGTGTGTGTGAGTGAGTGAGTGAGTGAGTAAGTTCTCGCTTTGGTTCGGCCTAATGTCCGTGAAGAAGTAAAGGAGAACGGGGGTTGGTAGGGTAAGAGGGTGCAGGAGAGGGAGGAGGTGGAGAGGAAGGGAAAGAGGAAACGACGCGTGTCCCATCGTGGTTTTTCGAGTGTTCCTAAAATACTCAGCTCTTGCCCTCGTCCAGAAAGTAAAAGAGAGCGAAAAGAGAGAAAGAGGGAGAGAGGGGGAGGGAAGGTTGGGAGGGAGGGAGGGAGAGAGTTTCTCTCGCAGAGACTCACACAAGATGAGAGAAAGACGAGACGAGAATGTCAGTATTCGAGAACTAGTCATCCTAGCAACGTGCTTACTTGGAGAACACAACACAACTAAGTGACACAAAGGCCACTATTCGAAGAGGGATAAATAATAAAAAAAAAAAAAGTCGTTTACGTCGAAAGGGGGATTCTTTTTCTTTCAAATTTCACGTGCGATTTCTTCTTATTCTTATTCTCGTTGATTTTTTTTTTTTTTATTTTTTGAGATTCTTTTCTCTCTTCAACGTTCGTTTTCACAAATTCGAGATATTTGAAAATATTTTAATATTCGTACGCGAAAAAAATACGAGTCTCCGTGTGCGCGTGTGTTCCTTATGAAAAGGAACATATTATTCGGACGAATAAAACGATATCCTACTCGAATATCTTCCCCTTTGAAATTCTTTCAATATCTTTCAACGTCGTTCGATACCGTATCGATCTTCTCATCGATCCTCCTACCACCTACCTATCGATAATATTATCGATCAACAGGTCTGTTCAAATTGTACGCGAGTGGAAGGTGGTACTTTTTATTATATTTACTTACTTTTTTTTCTTATACTCCCCCCCCACCTCCGTCTTGGATACGTTAAGCGATAGATTTCAAAGAGGATGCCTCTCAAAATTGAAAGTGGTACTTACACTGTGAATCCTGTGCCCAAAAAGGGTACCTCGAAGTTTTTTCTATGGAAACATTGGCGAAGAAGGTACGATAGGAATTTCTCTTTCTTTCTCTCTCTTTCTCTTTCTCTTTTATTTCTTTTTTTTAATGTACTCTTACTAATAACGATGACCTTTCGAGTATAATGCATTCATTAACGCAAAGTAAAAGAAGTGATTATTGCTTTATCGAAGAACTATGTTTGTTACTAATCCAAACGTTGTTTCAAATTATCTCGTTAAAACTCGTTTTTTACTACGTTCGATTTCTCGAACGTTTAACGACAAACGTTTATTATGAATCGTATTCGTTGTCGTCCATTGAGAAAAAAATGGAGATAAGAAATTATGATTATAATACTACATTCTCGTATCAATTAATATATTTTTCTTCATTTTTTATTTTTTTTATCAAACGTCTTCTTACTATTTAACCGATAATAACATTCATCGTCATAATTTCACGATCAAGCATGATTTCTTATCCCCCTGTCCCCCCTTGTCATTCTGCCCAACCTTTTCGGGGCCCCCCCCCCACACCTTCTGTTGGTTGTTTCGACTCGCACAATCTTGCTTCGCTGCTGCACGTTGCATTTTGTGCATTTAATTCAGGCCTGCCCTTCACTGTCACCGCCACCGTCACCTCCTCCTAATTTTGTCTACTCGCTAAACACTTTGTAAATAACGATTGAAACAAAAAAATGATAAAAATCAACACACTTTTTTGTCATTGTCGTTATTGTTGTTGTTGTTTCTGTATGGATTTTGATGATTTTCGAGAGAATACAGAAAGAAAGACAACAAGAAATATAATAATAATAATAATAATAATGTCGGAGCACAAAAATGATCACGAATTTCACTTACAATCACGCTGCCACTGCATGAAATTTGTCTTGAAGGTAAAGGAAGAAAATAAAAATAGAAATTTTACGAAATAAAAAATGAAATAGGGAAACACTGCACCGAATTCCGATTGTATAAATTGCTTTACACGAATGAAAAAAAAAAGGATTTTAATGGCCGTGTTCTCACGATATCAAACGTTGCCAAAGATTTATTTATTTAATTATCATTTATTCTACTTACAGGTGATTTTCGTTCTTGTAACGATCATCATAAATATGAAATATTGCAATTTTGTACTCGACCATTAATAGAAATCGTACGGAAGGGGGCGAAAGGAAAAAAAGGATTGGCGATTTTAATTGGCGGGTTACGCTATCCTGATCGCGATCAAGGATATCGAAATTGTTACGTATTTTATTATTATTATTATTGTTATTTTTATTAGAAAAAGAAAATTCTTTTTTAAAAAATCCTCTCAGAATTTCGCGTGAAACGGCGAGAGAAATGTCGGTGACGAATCTATTTATGTCAAAAGAGTAATTTTATCGTTTCGTTTACCGTTTTTATTTATTCTTTTTATAAATTCCACGTTGACCGATTTAAAACGCGTTCGCGTTCGCATTCGCGTTCGCGAAAGTAAAAGAAAATGATGACGATGAGGAAGACTCGTTGAATGCTCGATCGTGTGTGTCGCGAGAAATATGAAACTTTCTTTTCTAATAAATTGATTGTTTGTAATAAATAAATAGAAAAAGAAAACGACGACAAATATAGACAAAAAAAAATATATATAGTTTAAAGTGTAAGAAAATGTATAAGCAAAGATTGAAAATTATTATCGTCAAATTCAAAAATATAACAATACTGCATTCTTCGTAGCGTCTTTCGTTCTTTTTTTATTTTTTTTTTGTTCCTTCATCGTGCTTATTCGAGCGAGAAGAATTCGAATTTCTATCGAAGCCATCTAACATCCATGTTAAACTTCTTGAGATGGTATAAGCATGATCGAAAAAAAAAAAAAGAAAAAAAAGTAGTCGATTGGAACTAACGTGATCGTAAACGATTAAGAGAAAGAAACCGTGTCGGTCGTGGATGAACGAATGCAACATTATAGTATTATTTTTCGAACTTTTATTTCATATATTTCAATTTAAAAAAGATCAAGCAAGAAAAGTATTCACAATTGTACAAGAAATTTTGCATAAATTATGTAAAAATATTAATCTTTATTTAAAAGATGGAAAAGAAAGTTACTCAAAGTCGTAAGTTAAAGTTCATTAAAAATACATATTCCCAATAGAAGAAAACGAAAAAAGAAAAGAAAAATTGAAAAATTAATTTATATACTTTCTACATAATTTGGTATAATTATGAATTAGCTCGTAAAAAAAAAAAGAGAAAAATATATACATGTAAATCGCATAAATTCCAATGAGAATGTTCTACATTCTCTCATTTACATAATTGAATCTTAAACGACGAACAATACGGTGTGAACAAAACAATCATCCAAAATTTAACTCCCTCATAACGTTTGATAATTTATTAAAATAATAATAATAATAATAATAACTAAATCATTGGCACGTCATGACGTTCGACAAAAATTTCAAAGATCGATTATTATATCGTGAGAATACGAAAATATATTAGAAAACGATAAAGATAAATCCCAAAAGTACTTCCCAAAACAAAACCAAACCAAACCAAATCAAACCAACAAACCAAAACAAAACAAAACAAAACCAGAACAAAAAAAAAGAAATAAAAACTCGGTGCAGCGTGCACGAGAATCGTTGCGGGGAGGAGGAGGAGGAGGAGGAGGAGAAGGAGCAGAAACAGAAGCAGAAAAAACAACCAGCATCGTCGTCGTCGTCGTCGAGGGATTGTCGTCGAACGGGGGTCGATCGCGAATCGAGCCGACGTGGGGTGGTGGGTGGTGGTGGAGGCGTTGGAGGAGGAGGTGGAGGAGGAGGAGGAGGAACACCACAAACGCAAACACCAGGAACAAGAACACCAACCGAGGTAGTAGTACGGGGCCTGGAGGAGGAATTTCTTGGAGATTCCTGCGTCGCGACGTCCCAAGTACAACCCGGGACTGGGTTGAGCTCAGTTCCACGACGTACAACAACAAGACCCTTTTCTTTGGCCGTACAACCTATCAATTATCATCGTCTCGATCCGGACGCCACTAGCGACGAACTCGATCATCATCAACAACAACAACAACAACATCATACTCCTCATCATCTTCGACCCAACATGACCAGTCAGGACAGCATCGGAAGTTGCAGCTTGGACGTCGATCGTTCCGTCTCCGACCGATCAGGTTGGCTATCTCTGCGGTTATCTCTTCCCCCACCCCATCTGCACCCCCATCCCCTCTCTCTCTCTCTCTCTCTCTCTCTTTCTTTCTTTATCTTATTCTCCCCAGCCCCTCGCTCCCCTTTTTTTGAAACCTTGAAACCTTCTAATCCTCTTGCGGTCTTCTTCTTCTTCTTCTTCTTCTTCTTCTTATTCTTCTTAAAGCAGATAGAGTTTCGAACAAGTTTGTGGTATTTGTTTGTTTCTTTATTTTCGTACACACTTTACATCTCTACTTCCTCCCAAGATAGACATTCTCTTTCGAAAGAGAGAGAGAGAGAGAAAGAGAGGACTCACCCAGCAACTCGAATGAACAAAAATTCTCCAATGAAAGAAAGAAAGAAAAAGAGAAGATAGAAAGAGAGAGAGAGAAAGATTTCCTTTCCTTCGTTCCTTTGGCGCCTCGTTCACCTTACCTCTGAAACAAATCTCTTCTAGTCGTGCTTTTCGTTAGACCGCGAATGCCAATCGAATTTAGACTTTAAGCCGCAAGTAAAACGGCACCGAAGTGTTGCCCGTAAGGCAACAGACAGGCAGACAGGCAGGCAGGTTCCCGTTGGTGGTAGTGGTGCGTGCCAAGAGACGACCGAAACGCGTGCAAAGCCAACAGCAGCAGACCAGCAGCACCAGAAGACCCTTTTACCGTTCCAGGGTTATTCCTGCCTCGAGTCTCCGTCGAGTGTGAGATTCGATCATCTTTAAAACGCGTTACTACTTCTTCTTGGCTTACCCTTACCGTCATTTTTTATTTTTTTAGGATATTTATCCATTTTCGTGCGTTGTTGTTGCTGTTGTGTATTAATTTTCTTTGTTTTTCTTTTTTTTTTTTGGTGAGGTAGGAGGAATTAAGGGAATAGACATTTGAATCTTCGAAATCGTGCGTGTAGTTTTTTTTTATTTTTTTTTTTTTAGTACTTTACTTTACTTTACGTCTTGCAAATTTTGTTCTTTCCCTTTTTTCTTGTTTTTTTTTTCGGAATAAATTTAAAACGGTATTACGAATATTACAGAGAATACCGTAGATTCCGTATCCGAGAGAACGCTGCACAGCCTGAACTTGTCGTGTAACGGTGAACAACAAAAGCCGGAAAATTTGGTGAACGGTAGCAGCGAGACGCTGCAAAAGTCACATCTCACTCCTCCCGATGATAAGGTGATCGTCAGCAATGGTCATCGTTGCAGTCCCGAGCAACAAGAACAGCTGACAGCGAAAAAACCGAGTTACTTGGGATTGGCTTGCAGTATAAGCGGTTACTCGGGCATCACCAGGTACGATAGTAAATTGAGAGAAGGTTTCCGATCGAGAGATAGCAGCCCTGGAACAAGACTGATTACTAGGGATACTAGTCCTGCAGGTTTCAAGTAAGTACTTTATACAATGTAACATTTAAAAACACGAACAATCGATCATCGGTAAACTGCGAATTAGTGTCAACGAGAAAAATATGCAAATTATGCGTGTATATGTTAGATATTAGATTACAATAATTTCGTTATTTAATGAAACACTAGAATCATTTTAATACTTACGAGAAATTCACTTCTGTATTAATTAGTAATAAATAATAATAAATGTGTTAAGTATTTGTTTGCATTAATCAAATTCGCAGTTAAATGTCGTTTTCTATCGTGATTAGCGAGAACGAATACGATTAGGTTATATTTATCTTGTTTAGATCAAACGAGAATTTAAGTGTTCCGATACATCATTATCCGCCTAAGAGTCAATCAATTTCGCCGCTCGCAATGGATCGACAAAATGGTTTTTCTAATGGCATGAAGGAAGAGTGTAAGATAGAAACTGATAGAGAAACAAGAAATACGATGAGTATATGTCAGGGCTTCTCTGAGGTCGATAAAGGGGTATCCTTACATACAACGTTTCCGGACGTCAGTCCCATTAGGGTAAATTCTTCCTCGAGAAGGAGTCCTGGGATCGTTCAAATGATGTCTTGTGGTCAACAAAACAAATCCTTTTCACCGAGTTTTGCGGAATCTTCACCTAAACCTTCTACGATAAATAGTAAGAATTATATAATATTATAAGTTTTTGTTTGAAATGACTCAAGATAGTAATTAATTGTGAACATTTGTTTGTTCGTTTGTTTGTTTCTTTTTTCTTTCAGTTTCTAATACGTCGTTTAGCGAAACAAGTATATTAAACGGTTCAAATATCGATATAGAAAATCAAACTACGAATACCTCATCTAGCAGCGAAAAATCATTCATCCAACAACGCGTTGAACGGCTGTACGGTCCGGGTGCTCTGGCACAGGGTTTCTTTTTTAAACGCAGCGTTACTAAACTAAACGTTACTGACAATAGTTTCAATAAATTTAGTAATAATAGCGATACTTCGATGGACAACGTTAATACGGAAGAATCATTGAAAAATTTGCCAGTTTTAAGACATCTTCGACCTGAATTCCGTGCTCAACTTCCTGTCGTCAGTTCTAGAAAACCAACAGATGGTTCCGAACAAATAATAAAACCATTGCGAAGGTAATTAACATATTCTGGAAGGTTTGTTTCTCTTTTGTTTACGTCAATATCACGTTTGACAAATAAAAATGAAACGTTATAGTAATGATTATTGATGTTCCGTTGCAAATCAGGATATCGCCAGCTCCGCGTAAAACCGAGCAACAATCTAAAACATGTAAAACCGCACACGTATCGGAAAGTGTCACGGAATCAGGAACTCAACACAATAACAGCATAGCGAGTATACCGGATCAACAACCCGCAGCACCTAAGGTAGTGTTACCTGTTCTAGAACCTAGTGCTAGTTCCGGTAACGTTGCTAAACAAATGCAGGAGACAGAGAAAACGACTGAGGAAAAGGATGGAAATTATTTTTTGAAAGTAAGTATAATAGATAACGTTATAACAGTATAATGTGTTATAGCGGCCGACAAAAAGAAAGAATGTGGTCATTTGACACAAGTCAATGTTTCCCATTTTGTTTGCTCAACTTATCTATATCTATATATTCTCCTTAGCTGTTGAAACAAGAAACGGACAGACTTTTGTCATTAGCTGCGTCAGCGGAAGCAGAGTTGGCCAGTGGCGATCCCGTTGCATTACCCGAGGAAGCAGCTGGTAAATTGAGATCTGCTGCTGGCAAAGCGAGATTACTCGCTTCGCAAAAGATGCAACAGTTCGAAGGATTATGTCAAAAAAATATTGTAAGCTATCATTCTTAGAAATTGATATACTATTGGGTTTAAAATTAACAGTTTTATGATAGCCTAAGGCCGGAAATATTTTTGAAGAATTAATTTTAAAAACAAAAACAACACATCTAATACAACAAATTTAATATTTTTTCCTTTGTGTAATGATGATGATAATAATAATAATTTGGTAGCATCACACGCATGTTGCGTTAGCAGTCGTTTTAAGTGTAGGTTTTCATTTCTAAACTTTTTAAATCTAATTTTAATTTTGGAAACCAAATTTCAGTGATTTTATTATAACACTACCTTAATATCAAAAATCTGCACTGAAAAATTGAAATTCGTCAAAATAAATATATCGAAAATCTCATTTTATATTCTGAAACTTAAAAATAACTAGAAAGAAAAACTTTTTCTAATTTGTCCTCGACAAAGAAGTTATATTATTTCAGTTTTGTTTTCTTTTTTCTGTTGTAATATATTTAGAATCAAGTGCCAGGCGAAGCATTTCCAACAACGAACGATGACTTGGCCGGATTTTGGGATATGGTGATGCTACAAGTAGTTCAAGTAAACGAACTCTTCGAGCAAATTGAAAAATTGAAAAAATCGCAGTGGCAAGAGGTATGTCAAGTTACTGTCCAATCTAAACTTCCATCTTCCTTGAAATCCCGACGTAAGAAATCAATCCAAGTACCGAAGATTCCCATAGAAAAAATACCCCTCGATGATGATGTTCCTAAAAATATCAATGAATGCATATCGAAAGAATTGAAACCTTCCAAAGCGTGTCACTATTTATTATTGCATAATAATACGGACAAAATTAATACAAATTCTAACGATAGGACGAATATTGATTTAAAATTATATTCATCTACGTGCAACGATAAAATATCTGACGTAAATAATAATAATAATAATTATCTATCGAATGAAGATTTAACGAAATCAAAGAAAAATATCATAATCGTTGAAAGATGTATTCCCGAATACACAAATCGTGAACGTTTCTTTAATCCCGATTGTAAATCATTTTACGAAAAGAATTACGTTTACTCTGATATAATTTCAAACGAAGATAATTTTAAAACTTACGACGATAAAATAAATACGAAAGATAACGTCGAAAGAAATTTTAAAGAAGAATTCACTACGATGGAGGAAAATAATATTCCTATCAAAGATACATCGGCACAAACTTCGTGTTTATCCATTGAAGAAGAATCTACGACGAATAATCGTATTAAAACGCGAAAAAATAATTTATTTAATTTTCCGGTTAAAAAACCATCTTATAGAATAATCAAACCTAAAATTAAATCTCATATTCCTATACGCGAATGTTTGAAAAATGAAATAGATCAAATTAATCAGGTGGATAACAAGGAAACAGCATTTGTTCACCTTAAAGTGAAACATTTGAAAAATGATATCAACGACGACGATGATATAATAATAAAAGAAAATCAATCGCAAAATATTATATCAAAAGTGAATTTCTTTTCTCGGCCAAGTATATCGTCCAGTATTAGAAAACAAAATTCTAAAAGGTCTCAATATAGCGTAACATTTTCTGACGAGATCAATATTTTCAAAACAAAAAATCCTTTATTCGACGACCATGAAAATGATTCCGAAGATACATACGAAAATGTTTATAATTATGATACATCGGATCAAATTATATCGAATGAAAGTAAAACAAATTTGCAAAGTAAACGAGAAATTATAAATAATTCTAATATGCAAGAAGAAACAATGAAATACGCAAATAGTCAAATTTTCAATTATTCTAATCATTCTAAATCGAAACCCATGAAATCATTGAAAAGAAATTCTAAAATAAATTTATACAACAAATTAAATAATACGCGAATCGTTAAAAAACCTATAGAGAAACCTAAAGGAATTCGTCAAAATTTACAAAACGATAATAATCTGAAAAAAGTAATGTCCAATATGTTCCAAAATATTCATACTAATAATAATAACAATGAAATTATTAATAATGAAAAAATGATTAAACCTGGCACGTCAAATCAAAAAAATACAAAATATCGAACAATCGAAACAATAAATTCGAATAATAATACTAAAGGAATGTCGAATAAAATTATTAATAGATCGTTGAACAAACCGAACGAATTCAATCGTGAAAAAATAGAAGAAGCATCATCGTCGAAACAATTCAAATCTACCGTTAACAAATATAATAAATCTAAATCAAATATCGATAAAAAAAATCTTTTAATTAAACAAAATACAAATGAGAATGTATATAAAAAGATGCAAATAAACAAGGACATTGTCGGGAAAGAAAAGAAATATTCGAAATCCAGAGAAAAATCGCCTAACGCTATCGTATGGTCTCCGATTGATTCGCAACCATTCATTCCGTTGTCGCAAGAGACCTTGAAACAATTAGGAAGATTATATAGAAACGGTAAGCATCATTCCACATTTACAACGTCTATTAAAAATTCTCCCAATAATAATAATAATATTAATAATAATAATAATAATAATAATAATCATATTAATAATAAGTTAGATAAAATAAAACCATATGATCAGAAAAGAAAAAAGGAATCTTTTAAAGTCAACAAATTATTATCTAACGAAAAGATAATAAATAATTATCAGGATAACTCAAGTTGCTGTATCGTTATGGATAAGGACAATTTTCATCAGAGTAATATTAACATATCTACGGATTGCGAATATATTTTGACGAATAATCAAAATCTGTGTTGTGCTAATGGCGACAAAAATCAAACATTATATTTATTCGATATTAACAAATTATCCGACAAACGTCAAGATTTTCAACGATTTGTATCGTCCATCGTAACGTCCTTGAATAACAAATTATCTAATAAAAATATATCATCGAAATTATTGAAAAACGAAATGCATAAGTGTACTGTAGACGATGTAATACCTGTTAACAGGGATAATCAAAACAATAACAACAACAACAATAATGAGATATCGCATTCGCGTGAATGGAATTGCAATAAACTCATTTATTCGCGTTCTATCGCAACATTTTCTTTATACAACAATACGTCGAACGACGGAATAATGACGAAAAGTTTCGATTCATTCGAAACTGATATTACGGGTTTTGCTTTGAAACCTTGCGATCCTATGGATTCGAATATATCTATCAAAACATTACGAGATTTAAGCGAAGAATTTAATCAAAAAATTCAATCCTATTTAGAATCAGAAAAATATATTCCACTTGGTAGAAAGGCCATTGAAATATACGACGTGAGTAATAATAATAATAACAACAACAACAACAATATAATAAATTGCATAGACATTAGAAAGAAAAATAATAATACTATCGATAATAATTGTAATAAAATTTTTATCAAGGTAAATAATGCATATTCGTTTTTAAATTCTAACAAGATGCTTTGTCAATTGTCTTTGTATTTGTACATATACGGTATCGTTGGTCTATTATTAATATATTTTCAAATCAATCCTTACAAGTATTGTTTTTTAGAGAAGGAAAGACTTGTTTATTACTTGTAAATGCCAATTTAATATAATAATTCCCAACTTACGTTCGAATATTATTATGTATATCACGATCTCTAATCATATATACACACACACACATTATTATAAATAAATTCTTTCGAAAGGATCCTATTTTTGAAGCAGCATTTAATCGCGATCATAAATTAGATAAGATCTTATACAAAGGAAAACAAACCAAGTGTTACGATATCTAAAACCAAGATCAACAAGTATATTATCGTCCTACTTTTTTCTTTTTCCTTATTTCAATCCTATAAAAAAGAAGAATATAAATGGTAAACAAAAAAATCCAGTACGTCCTATAATTCAATACATATATATATACACCTATAATTATTAATTATATAAAGAGAGAGAGAGAGAAAATAAATAAAAGTATTCGCTGATAATTTCATTTCAGGTTGTGCCGGAGAAAAAAAATAATGCATCACATTCGCAGAATGGTAATACTGCCAAACGTCGTATAACACCTGTTCATAAAACAAAGCCTACTGCGAACAGAGAAGCCAATAAAAAAGCACGAGAAGCAAGGGTGCAAGCGAGACGAGAATTAATGGAAGAAATACGCCGAGCAATGCGTTCTAATATGCAAAATCAAGATAATACGGTGAAAATATTTGCTCCCGAAACGTAACAGCTAACGTAATTCCCTTTTGATCGCAAGAGGACTTCTTTTCTTTCCTTTCCTTTTTTTTTTTTTTTTTATTATTATTATTATTTTTTTCTAATCTTTTTTCTTAATTCTTCTTTTTTTTTCTTTTTTCTTTTTATTTTTATTTACGAATTATTATTTACGAATTATAATTCCCCATTGGCATTAGGAATGACAACTTTAAACGTAGGCTACATTCCTGTACGATATTAACGAATCACACTGGTAGTTGTTTATTGCTATTTTATGCACAATGCATAGGTGAGGAAAGATTTTGCAATATGGCAAATAATTTAATAACAACGCGTTTACGATTTTCGCTTTCCTCGAGAAATAACAATAATAATAATAATAATAATAATAATAATAACAGTAATAATATAATAACAATAACAGTAATAATAATAATAATAATAATATTTAAAGAAAAAAAAAGAATAATAATAATTATAATGATAATAATAATAAGGGATCGTGTTATTTAACAAGCACATAGAAAGAAAAAAAGAAGAAAAGAAGAAACAAAAAATCGTAACTCATCGTATTTAATCAGTATTTCGAATTATTTATCATTAGGATTTATTTAAAAAGAAGAAGAAGAAGAAGAAAAGAAAAGAAAAAAGAAAAAAAAAGTAACATTGAAAAATATTTTTTTCTCTAAAATTTAGAAAGACATACATATTAAGTGTTAACATTATTACAATCAAAATCTACAATTTTAACATCGATATTAGAATTTAAATAGACGACGAGCTTTATCTATCTATAATTGCAATTCGTGATAATTATTGTTTATATTTTTGTTTATACAATTGTTAGTCTAAAGACTGTCAATTTAATCATCCTAATTAATTCCCCTTCCCCCCACCAATCCACCCACTTCCATCATCATCATCATCTCAATTTAATCTTGTCGTTTCCATTATTTCTCTAATTTATAGTTTGTAATTGTATTTATATTCTTTTTATTATATATCAGTATAAGTGTTTCACGATTCGACGTTCTTCTTCGTTTTTTTTTTTTTTTTTATTTTGGTTTGATGTTCGATATCTATTTTTTTTTTTTTTTTTTTGTAATTGTTTGTTTATTTCAGAAAATCACAAAATACATTGATACGTATGCATACAAAAAAGAAAAAAAATGTCTTTAACGAAATGTTATAAACATCTTGTGATGCGTCAACGTAAAAAAATGTTAACGAATTTGTTATAATACTGTTGCGCTCAGATAATTCATCGATTAATTCTTTCTTTTGTAAACATTGATTGAAACTATAAAGCAAAGAATTAGATATTAAGTTTGTAAGCGGGAATATTTTAACAAACTAACATATATATATATATAAAAAAAAAAAAAAGAAAAAAGAAAACACGTGATTTTCTACACAATTTTTATTATTCTACTACATATAGATTATGATATTTTTGAAACAGACGAATTTAACAATAGTCATATATTATATTACATTGCCTAAAATTTATTAGTTTAGTTTTTTTTTTTTTTTTTTTTTTTTTTTTTTTTTTTATTTTTTTCTCCATAACTTTGTAATATAAATTAGCATTGCTGAAACGATTCCAATGGTTTTTAATGCCATTGCTTTTTTTTTCTTATCTCTAATGATTATCATTAATTTATATTCACGTATACATATATGGAAACGGTAAAAACTAATAGATTTATACGAGTATATTACATATATTAAATATATGATATATACGTCTATTATACTAAAGAAAGTTCTAAAATCGTTTACGAGCTAAATCTATAAGAAAGAAAAAGAAAAGCTAATAAATAGAAGAAGAAATACAGACACATAGACGCGCATACATATTCAAGTCAGTCTCGAAAACATAGTTACGTATATAATAATACACCCGCGTATGGTATACATTATAATAATAATAATTTTAATCAAGAATGCGGGCAATAATAAAATTAATCATTTATAAAACACACATTTATAAGAATTCGTAATCAATATAAACGTTTTCTGCGTTAAAAAAACAATACTATATGTGTATATAATAATCTTCAACAGTTGTTCCAATTGTTATAATTATTTATTACGTTTGCCAGATAGTTTCATTCTTTCTTCTTAATCACAGCCCGTCAATGAGATAGTTGATTTTCTAGTGTTACAAGCTGTAAAGAAGAATAAAAAGATTCCTATTACTTCTATATATACATATATATATACATACACACACCATTATTAATATAATATAATACTAAATATTTTTATTATTATTATTATTATTGTTATTATTATTACTATTACGATTATATATAATTTTTGCTTTTTCATCAATTTCACGTGTATTCGCGTTATTTATCTCTAAAAAGGATCACGTTATTAGATTTTCTACAAATTATTCTTCTTCTTTCTTTTTCATTACAGGATCAAAGATCTTTCTTTCGATTTATTGTTTGTATAATTTTGATTTTAACGAATTTTCTCCTTCGCATACGCGCGAATGCAAACAAATAACAACAACAACAACAACAATAAAAAAGAAAATAAAGAACAAGAAATACGGCCGATATTTATTAATTTTGCTTGATAATAGAAATTAAATAATTATCGCGAAAGAAAAAATAATAAAGGATATATTTGCGAAAATATATACATGCGAATGGACCGTTGAAACAATAATAAGTATTTGTTAATTATTTGTATATTGAGAGAGAGAGAGAGAGAAAGAGAGTGAGAATGAAAGTGAGAGAGATAAAGAGAGAAAGAAAAACATTAGCTATAATGAATACCGTTGCATTATTATAATTGCTTACAAAAAGTATATAAGATCAATATAAATTGTTCGGCTTTTTTTTTGTTTTCAAAATCGACACAAAAATTTTGATGAATAACAACAAATTCGGAAAATTGTTTTTCAATTTTAAATTATCGATCGTACAAACGAAACGATAAGAAGAAGAAGAAGAGTCAGTCGTTAGTGTTAAACCTAAGTAAATAAAAAAATACTCATCACAGGATATGAACTATTTATTGAAAGAAAAAACAACAACAAGAAAAAAGTAAAAGCAAATGAAAAATGTTTATCATCATCCTCGTTGTTTGATTATATATTGTTTCGATAAATTTGTCAATTGCGTTTACCATTTGGATAATTTGAAAAATGTTTACGGAAGAAAGATGTAACAGAAATAAGAAAACAAAACAACAAAAAGAAGAAGAAGAAAGGGAAAGAAAATTTTTCGATTCGGTGTAATTTTTATTCATTGTTAATTCCATTTGGTGCCTTCGTTATTTATACGTGTACATATATATTATAAATCGACTGACAGATACAATCGATAAGAAAAGAAAAAAAAAATATATATATATATACCCATTTTCGATCGATCACGATTAAATAATCGTAAGTAAAATAATAATTAACGAAGAATATTAACAAACAAAATTCGATTTAAACAAAACAAAAAAATCAAAACTTCGCGCATTTTCTCGTTTTGTCGATTTTATATTTATTGCTGTACTTTTTTTTAATTTTTTTTTTTTTTCTTTTAAATTCTATCAAGCTTCGCCACGCCCAAATCGTGTTACCCCGTTTTTTTCTTTTATTTTTTTTATTATGGAACGAATGAAATGTTTTTTTTTTTTCGCGAGATTATTAATGTTTTAAACTTATTGAGCATGAACGAAAGAATATTTCTTTTTTCCTATCACACGAAATTATTACATCTCCGGTGTAAACTGTAAATATACGTGAGCGTTTGTTAAGTAGTATGGAAGAGAAGGAACATTTGTATGAATTATGTTGCGTGAATGAAATTATTACGAACGAATGTGCGAATATTATTGCGTGTAACGTTGAAAAAAAAAAAAAAAGAAAAGAAAAATAGAAGAACGATTCTACCGAATATTTTAGTTTTTAAAAAATGATATTTGTATATTTGGCCGTCACGGGTCGACTCGTCACACACAAACACAATCGTATTAAAATAACGTTTATTCGACGTATTTTATTACACTCATACGAATATAGATATTTAACGTGTAGTAATTTATATCCAGTGTATAATCATTTTGTTTTTTGTTTTTATTTTCTTTTTTTTTTTTATTTTTTTTTTTATAAATATCGATTAAGAATTGTCAGACGTCTCGATAGATTTTTTTCTTTTGCGTGTATAGTTCGGAAAAATAATAATGCAACGTTCACATATTATATTTATACTTCAATGAATTTCTTTTTGTTTTTTTTTGTCTTCATTTTATTATTCGATTTGACTTTTGTCTTTTTTATATTATTGGATCAATTTATTCGTCGTGAAAAATTGTCAATAGGATTTATAATCGAGGATTACGAAAGTTACGTAAAAAAATAAAACAACAACAACAACAACAGTAAATCATAAGAATAATATCAAAATATTTCTAATAATGTACTTTATATATTTGTTATTGAGAGACGAGCCAAAATGTGACTATCATTTTAAAAAATAATATCGAGTCGAGTTCGATCGTATTTGGCTCATTGTTATTTCGTACGAATGAATAAATAAATAAATAAATAAATAAATATGTATAACTGCTTGAAGGATCGATCAAATTTTTGCACTTTTCTTCTATCATTTCGTGCCTTGAATATATTTCGAATTAATTGCTTGCGTATTTTGGCTGTAAGATGATAATTCAAATATTACGAGAGCTTCGTGATTTTTCGTTGCGATTAGGTCAGATATGCCATATGCAGCAAAAGGAACATTACACAAAAATTAAAATAATCGTTTTCTTATATATATATATTATATTTCAACTTCAGGATTTAAATGCGTAAAAGTAAATTAACCAATTAACAAAAAACATTGATTCACATTTATTAAAGAAGAAAAAAATAAATGAATAAAAATAATAATCGCGCAGAAGTTACCACACGAGATAATAATGTTTTCTCGACTCCTTATGTCTCTTTGTAAAATTGTAACAACACTCGAAAATAAATAGACTGTTTCAAACTTACGTTATATTTTTATTATAATTATTATTATTATTATTACGATATTCCAATTATTCGTTACAATATGAATAATAATAGAAAAATATTAAGTAATAATGGTACGTGTTTAAAACATTTTTATTATATCTTAAAAATAATATATAGTTTTAGTTATCTCACAAGATAATAAAAAAAATATATATATAATATATATATATATATATATACTAACTTTATATTACAAATCTGTATTATAAATGTTATATATTCTAAGAGACTTCATCATATCAATCACCTTGTTTAATACTCTTAATTAATATCGTATACAATACACGATTAATATCGAACATTATTTTCAGGAAATATCTTACGAATAATAAGTACACGAATCATAAATGTAAAAAAAGAAAAAAAATAACATTAATTGTCGCTTGGTCCCGTAAAAGGATTCGTCACAAAAATTCCGAGGATTCTGAAATGAAATGGAAAATAAAACGAAATGAATTATCTCATTTAAACTGAACGACAAGATTACAAATTTCAAAATATACAATTACCTTAATTAGAGTATCCAAAGAAAAATATCATCACGTATATTGTATAACAATTAAAATAATATTTTTGTTTTTTTAAGCTAAACATATGAGCATCCTGCCCTCATTCATCTTATCTTGAACCTTATCACTAGCCGTAGATTTTTCAGCTTGTCCGCTCAACATGGCTGCCGCAAAAGTTAGGCCAGTACCTATTAGGGCACTATAAAAAGCCCAACCTATAATAATTATACAAATAATAATTATATATTACAAATTTTTAATTCCTATTTAATAATAATAATAATAATAATAATAATAATAAAATATTATAATGGTAATTTAATTGTTTTAATCACCGAGAGTACAATCTCCGAGATAAAATGCATCAGCTTCTGGACCACATATTCTTCGTACTCTTTCAGCACCCCATCCAGCGGGATACAAACTCAAACCGATTAAGTACAATATTCCTATTAAATTAAATTACAAATTAAACATCATATATTATAAATAATTTCAAATAATCTAATAAAATAACATAAAATTACCTGCGATCGCTTGAGCTACTCCAGATAAATCGAAGATACTTTTCCTGCCGATACTTTGAACACAGCATCCAATTAAAGCAGCCACCACGGTCATAGTCATCACAGCCAAACCAAAAGAAATAAAGAAGAGAGAAGCTTTCCAGAATCCTGGAAAGACGGAAGAATGCGTTGCGAATCCGTCAATGTTGAAATTAGCGCAATGCGTTCTTCCATATAATTTTGTGCAACGATTGAAGATCCCAACTGTCGGTACGAATAATTCCGTACCGTTTTCTACAAAATATCAATAAATAAAATATACATATATAGTTTCAATCAAGATATATAAAAAATTTCGCGAATGAAATAATACGTAGATGTATATTCATTAAGTTAAATTTATTTAATTATTTTTTGTTGCCTTAACCAAAATATTGATCCTCCTATTTTCTATTGATTAGATCAATATTTAATAAAATTAGATTTATAATATATTAATGCATGCATACACGTTGATATTCTATTGAAAATACTGACCATTTATTTGAAAGTATTTCTCAAAGTATATTGGACCCAATAAATAAAACAGCATTATTATTATTATTATTATTATTATTATTATATTTGTGACGTAATAGCACAAGAGAAGAATCTTACTCGTGTCCTTAATCGTGTGCGGTCCGACGAGCCATTTCGGGGTAAGGAGGGCCGATAAAACGGCCATTAACGCTGCTAAAGACAGCAGCGTCCAAAGGAGACTACGACCAGTGACTATAACATAGCACATGCTGCTGTCCGAGAATAATTTCGTCTTATGCCATCCTCCTGACACGATCTTCTAGCTACCTAAGAAAGAAAAAAAAAAGAAAAAAAGTATGAAGAAACATTATTTTCTTTCCTAACATTCCTCTTTTGTTTCTTTTTGTTTTTTCGGTAAACAAATTACTATCAACGAAAAAAAAATAGAAAAAAGGGACAGAGCAAAAATATTTAATTATCGCATCTCTGTGTATCTCCAAATTATTATTTTTTTTTTCTTTTTTTATTTAAAATTAAGCCTATTAGTAACGCATCTCAAGTTGATTACCCAACAAACGAAATACGGTGTCACACGTCACTTAAAATTAATGCTGATTTACGAGCATTCATTCCCATTATGAGTTTCCTTCGTTAAAATCGTCACATGTACCATGTATTTATCTACAATTTCTTTTGTTTCTTATTTTTTCTTTTGGTTTTTTGAAACTTCGTCGGATTAATTACAAGAAATTACGAAAGCAATTTAAGAGATTATTATCGTTGTATAGCCCCCCCCCTCGCCCCCTCCTCCAGTGCTTACTCTGTTCGGACTACGTAAACGAGAAAATGAGACAACAACAACTCGGAAAGAAACGATTTGACTCTGAGAAGAAGAGAAGTGTGCACTGATGTGTTCCGAGTTTCGTACGACTGCGTAAGAATAAATCCCATTCACATGTATTTCGTAGAATTGTAATGACCCTACTTGCTGCTGACTGCCTTTTGCGGTTCCTCGAAACGATAACGTTGACGTTACGGGTCAAGTTTTGGTCAATAGTTCTTTATTTTTGTATTCTTTCTTACTTTATTTCTTTCATTTTATCTTTCACATACATATTTAATATCGTCACTCAATAACATTGACTTTATGTTTGTTCTTTTTATTTTACATTGAAATATATAACACAGTAGGGATTGAATTCGTTGCAAAGATTCATTTGCATAACGGAAGTTTAACTGAAAACAACTTCAAGGGTTTTCGTGTAAAATATATTCAATCATTATTGTTATTATTATCAAAAGTAATGTATTTTGAAAATTGTATAATATGCAGGTAGTAGATTGAATTCGTTGCAAATATTCATTTGCAATAGACGACGTTCAGTTGAGAACAACTTCCAAAATATATTCAATTATTGTCATAAAGAAAATAATGCATGATGTAAATTGAAATGCACAAGTAGATTGAATTCGTTGCAAGGCTCATTAAATCGCGACGACGTTTAGTTGAGAACAAACTTCAAGGTTTTCGTGTTCCACATTTAGAATACCCTTCCTTCCTTCTTTCCTTCCTTTCTTCCTTTCTTCCTTCCCTTCGTTTAAACTTTTTCTTTCTTTTTACAGATTCTATTTTACCCTCCTCTCTGTGACAAGCTTCCATCAACTTTTTTTGACTTCTCCGTTCAGGTTGCTCACACATAAATTACCTTCCTTCTATTCACATCCTAGCATACCAACGTGCTTACATCACGTCGATGGAAACAGAGAAAGTTTAGTTTTAACTTTCAACAATCGTATTATAAGCTGATTATTCGTCGTTTAAATTTTTAATGTTTCCATAGCGTTCGAATCCATACGAACAATTTCAAAGCCTATTTTTCTTTCTTTCTTTATCGATGGTCTTTTATCGAATAGGTTCTAAACTTTCTTTCTTTTTTTCTTTTCTTTCATGATGGATCAAGAATATATCGCGTGACCTCCTTTTTTTTTTTTTTTAACTCGTCGACTATATAAGAGATTCCAAAGAGAATGAAAAAGGAAAAAAGAATGAGAGAAAGAGTGAGAGGGAAGGAGTTTCAAAAGTGGTGGGCGAAGGTTTCTCAGCGACTTCGAACAAGATTAAGAACAGCTACAGCAGCCACGGTCTTTTTAAGAAGCACGTGCTTGTTTTGTTCTGTTAACAACCATCTCAAAAAGATACTCGCTGTTGCTGTGATGTTCTTCATAGTCGCAAATTTAATCGTCTTTGTGCTGTACGCCTCGTGCCCTTATTGTAAATAAAAGAAACAAAAAGAGGCCCCTCTTCTCTCTCTAAAAAAAAAAAAAAATAAACACGCAGAAAGATTTTCTTTGATCTAACCGCGATACGATGGCAAATCGTACACAACTGTGCGTCGCCATATTTAATGTGATCCATGGGTCTTCGAAGTAACCGAGAAACCATCCGCCCTTTTTTTCTTTCTCTCTCTTTTTCTTCTCCTATCTTTTTTTTTATTCTTTCCTTTAGAAAGAACCTAAGTTGATGAACATGTATTTATATTATAGTTTAGGGTTGTCGTGTTAGAGAATTTAAACGATGTCGTGCAGTAAAGTCTTCCGGTCCGATTATTACGGATTGCGATAGCTAACTCGCACGCAACTAAAACCCCATATTCGTTCGAATTAAATTTCAATACTAATTTTCGATCCTCGTCAAAAAGGGTTTTGTAAATATTTCTAAAGTTAAACGGTAAAATTATGAGTTAGTTAAAGTTCATTGCTTTATCAATTATCATTATGAGCAATATAAGCATGATGTACGTATGTATATACGTGTAATTATGCGTGTGTGTCAGAATGATAATTAATATTTAAAACATAAGGAAATAAAATATGAAAGATAAATAATATACAAATTGTTTGAAATTCACTTAAGTTTTTCTCTTTTTCTCCCCCCCGACACGTGTCCATCTATTATATGGAAAAATATAATAAATGTTACACTTAGAACAAAATTAACCATCTCCCTAATCAGTTTTCTAAGATCTTAGAGAGAACTTATGTTAACTAATTTATATTCTCCATTTCACGGGTATTTATCTTTCGAATCGAGAACCCTGTCTATGCAATTAACGAACCACGGTCAAATCAACGATCCGTGAGAAAGGAAAAGGCGAGTATAAACGAGCGCTTGATGATGCAGTCCGACAGTAAGCAATAAGTCCTATCCAATCCGAAGGGTTCTCTTTCTTGCGATAGACGAGAAGGGACACCTCCTGCCCCACTACTCTCTCATGTCTCCCTTTTTTACTTTCCTTTTAATTTATTATACATATTGTTAACACGTGCCGCACCTTATCATGTAAAATACGAATTCAAGAAGATTTCTTTTTTTCATCAAATTTGTAGCCCGTGAAAGTGAGATAAATTATATCAATTATGCTGAAACATGGATAAGTAGTATTCCGAGTATTCCGATATCTAATCTCGTGACATTTATTATATACAAATTTATGAATATTTTAATACGAAATTATAAAGATATCATTTAAAATAATGAGTTAACTTTTCGCAGAAAAATATATGAAATATCATAACAAAGTAAGATACCGAATAGAGTGTCCAACATAAATCAAATTTATTATCAACGTAGTATCGTTAAATTATACAAGATAATTTGACTTTCTAATAATTACATAATTCGTTATTAAATTAATAATTAAACCTTTTAACTTTCTTACGTGATTGTTAAAATAATGATTTATCTCGTTGTCTTATACGAACACTCAAGATTCATAGTTATCATCGATAGGATAATTATACCATTATCGATACGTGTCTTCACGATCGAAAGTATACTCATATTTAAGTCGAATAACGAGAGATCTCTTATAGAGTTACATAATCCTTAAGCGAGTATAAGGGCCATCTGCGAGGCAGCTGTTCGACAGGTGTTCCTCTCTTTCTTGCTCCTCCTCACATCACTCTTTCCCTCTTTTACATTTTTCCTTCTCTTTTTTTTTATATTTTTCTCATCGTCTTTCCTTTTCTTTTACACTCTTCTCTCTCTCTCTCTCTCTCTTTCATTATTTCACTTTTTCTTATTTCTTCTATCTTTCCCTCTCTCATTATTTCACTTTTTCTTATTTCTTCTTTCTTCTTTCCCTCTCTCTCTCTCTCTCTCTTACATTCTTTTTCTCTCCTCTAGCTTGAAATATACATACATATACGCATACATAGGTAAGATATATGTATGTAATATGTATCCTACCTGAGAAGGGAGGCCCTTCGGGTCCCATCGACCAACCGATTTTATACCGAATGATTTATCGCGATTTTGGCCGGTCCCCGCGTTCAATTTTTATTATTATTATTATTATTATACCCCATTGGTGTTCTTCGTTCCTTCCACTTAACTCAACTCAGCTCGACTCGACTAAACTCAACTAAACTAAACCCAACTCGTTCGCACGCTGAACGTTGAAAACGAGCGTAGATTTTATAACTCTTCTTTTCCATCGAAGAAAAATATAATATCGAGCTGGTAAAAGGAAAGGATCGAATCTTGTTTGTACTAACACTCACACATATAATCTCCCTAACCAACATTTATGTAAATCTATTATACGTATATATATATGTGTGTGTGTGTATGTTGGATGAGATACCTGATGGGTTTGGTCCCTACCACTACTACTCGATTAACCGTAAATATACTCTGGCATTAATGCCATTGTCGTCGATTAGATTATTTTACAGTACCTTTCATGAACCACCCGTATGGAAGAGGATATCTCTCTTTTCTCTTTGAACATCATGCAGGTGTACACCGAAGTTTTATGTTTAAATTTTCCTTACTTCTCGACCCTTTTTTTTGTGATTTATCTAAACGTTAAAACGTGAAATATGTTTCATTATGTATTATATCTCTTTCCTCTTTTTCTTTCTCTCTCTCTCTCTCTCTCTCTCTCTTTCTCAATATGATTTCATACTTACATTCCGTATTCTTGTATAATAAAATTTGTCATTCATTTTATTATTTAGCTTTTATTTTTCTTTTATTTTCTTTTTTTTATTTTTGTGTGACCCTCGTATTATATTAACAATAAAATAGATAATACACTCGTATTAGTTAGATAAATCTTACCAATCTTGTATGCATATCTTAATTTTATGTGTCTTTTTTCTTACTCTTTTTTTTTTCTTTTGAATGACCCTCGTATAATATTTACGATAAAATAGATAAGCTTGTATTAATAGATAATTTTTACTGATCTCGTGTGTCTCTTTTAAATCATTTTTTTTCTATCTCTCTCCCTCTTTTTTCTTTTTTTCTTTTGGATAACCGTAGTATAAATAAGAACATATACAATTAAAATAGATAAATTATTATTATCGGATAATTATTACTAATCCGATCTTTCAAATTTATTTCCCTGTTCTTTTTTTCTTTTCTTTTGGACCGATAGTTCGAATATATAATTTAATTTACAATTAAAATCAAAGTAATTTACTTGAATAGATCATTTGATTAATCTCACGTGCATCTTTCATTTTCACGTGTCCTAGTTTACAATGAAATAGATAAAATGCATCTAAACAAAAAAATAAACAAGAAGAAGAAGAAGAAAAAAAACACATAAGTAAAAGAATCACTTTATTCAACCAAAGTTGAATAAAATTTATAATATAAAACATTATCGTGATAAAATGTTTCGTTGCTACGATGTTTCATAGTGAACGTGTGCGTCTAGTATAATATAACGTATTAAAAGTCTGATATAATTAAGGATCGACGAGACAACGACGACAACTATTACTACGACCACGACGAAAAAGAAGAAAAAGAAGAAGAAGAAGACGAATACGACGACCTAAAGGCTAACGGTGATTTCTCTGCATCGAAGAAACGGCAATTAAGATAATCGATGATCAGTTTAAAAGCACCACACACACACGCTTTCTCTCTCTCTCTCTCTTTTAACCAATGATGACTAAACACACTCTTTCTCTCTCAACATATATCTAGATAAATAGATAGATAGATAGATATATTAGATATTTATTTTAACTACAGAGGGTGATAAAAAAAAAAGGAAGAATATTTGAAGGGCTTATAGTACTAACCCAGACCAATAAAAAATGTCTAATAATCATAAAATCACGACTATCAGTTTTGTGTTGCTGTGAATGAACTTTTTATTATTATTATTATTTTACGAGCTTTCATTGATATCACAAAAGTATCTTTTGAGATGAATATATTAAAGAGAAATATTCGTTTAAAAATACACACGTTAGTTCGAGGATAAGTTTTATTATAAAACTTATTAATATAAATCAAAATTATTATCTATAATAAACAATAAAGATTAATGTATAATACTATAATAAGCCTTTCAAATATCGAATCTTTTATTTTCTCTTTTTTCTTATCACCCTACAACTCATCCATCCCATCTAACTCATTTTCTATTTCTTACTTTCCCAGATCATCATCTTTGATAGATACTTATTCGATATTTTCTTCTCGACTTTAGTTAGATCAACTTGTGTTACTGGGTCGGGTCGTTTCACGAACTAGTAGTTGCCCTAGATTCCTGATTTTGCTGAATATTGAAGAGGAAAAAGTATGAAGAAATAAAAATGAAATCGTAGTATAAAATAAAAAGAAAAAAAAAAGGAAAAAGAAATATATTATCATAATCTCTTGTTTCGAAATATTCGAAAGATTACATTTGAGCGCTAAATGAATTCTATATAATATTGAAATAACAAAAACCCTATTTAACAGTTCATTTTCAACAATACATCGCGAAAATTACATTGAATTAATATAATTGAAAATAATGTGGTGTATGAAATAATAGATAAACTCATTTTGTTTGTTTTTTTAATTTTGATTTAGACACCACTTTCATAATTATGAACACAATTTATAATACAATAAACGTACGAATCTTTTGATTAACTTTAACAAAGATAGAAAAAAGATAAGAGTACGTCAAAAAAAAAAACAATGATTATAATAACATAATTATATTCACGTTGCACGATAGGATAAGGAATTGAACGCTCGAGAAAAAGCATTTCCGCAAGTTGAGACTCGCCATTAAAATTTGCTGGACGTGGTGTCGTCGTTTACCAAGAACTAATCACCAAGGCTGGACATCATCTGGCTCTTTATCGCACACCCACAAAGAAAAAGAAAGAAAAAAGAGAAAGAGAGAGAAGGAGAGAAACCTCACGAATTGTCAACGTTTCGCAATCGGTTCGAACGGAAGTGGTGTAGTAACCCACAAAGGGTCGCCAGGAACAGGACGATTTTACATTCCGTGGGTGTCATCGTCTCTCCCTTTCATCTTCCATCTCTCTCTCTTGCTCCCCCCTCTCTCTCTCTCTTTCTAACCCTATCTATCTATCTCTGTCTTTCTCTTTCACTCCTATCGTTCTCGCTTCTTTTCTTCTTCTTCTTCTTCTTCTTCTTGTTCTTGTTCTTCTTATTGGTGTTCTTGTTGGTCTTCTTCTTGTTGTTGTTCCAGCGTTCCTCTGCTACACAGAAAGCTCCGAGAGACCGGCATAGCCAGTCGCTGTGTCATCGAGCCTCGATACATCATAAATATAAATTAGTCGAGGTTTTGCACACGTGTGTGAGCATAAATGAGATTGTATATGGACGAGCGCGCACGTGCAACTTATATGCAGAACCCATTTGCCACGTATACACACGCACGCGTGCGTGCGTTCGTGCTCGTGCGTGCATTTCTCTGTCACTTTTTTTTTCTTTTTTTTTCTTTTTAATCTCATCTTCTTTTTATATTTTTATACTTTCAATTTTAATTTTATATCGATTGTTAGGATTAAATCACTAATTTTATGAAAGTTGTATAATTTTTATTTTCTATTATTTATATTATTGTAATAATTAATTATTAATGTTTTTTGTTTTTTTTTTTAAACGATACTTAACTTACTTTTTCGTGACTTTAGTATTTTAGTGTTTTTGCGTTATTATTTAATGAATAATCTAATATTTAGGAATATTTTCATTAATCGATGTAAGTTCGATCATTTACGTTATGTTCATATATATACATTGTTTAAAATATTGATTATTCATTTAATATTATAATTAATAATAAACAGCTTCATTTTATTTCTTCTTTTTAAATTCTTTTATTACTTTCTGATTTTTCTTTTTATCATTTGAATCGTATCGTTTGTAATTGCATTTGACGTAAGCGAACAATGTACGAGAATTATTCCATACAAATGATTTTAAAAAAGAAGAAAAAAAAAAAGGCCTTTCGACGAGTCATCGAAATTTTGTCTGGTCATTGACGCCTAGAGAGACACGAAGCTTCATAACGTTTCTATGATTTCAATGCGTCATAAACGTAAATTGGTCGTGGAACGAACGTGCCTGTGCTTACTTGGAACGTCTAAAGCAAACGATAACTATGATCGAATATATCGATAGTTCATGCTCTATCATGAAACTTCAAAAGAAAATCTTTCTCCAACTTGAATTACCTATTTTATTTTTCTCTCTCTAACTTGTCATAAATTTATGAAATACATTATACATCCGTACAATTAATTTTTGCCTTATTACAATAAATTACGAATAAAAAGGGAAACGTTCATGCGGTTTAGCGTGAGTCACGCGTAAATTTAAATAAGGAAAAGAAAAGAACAGAAAAGAAAAATAAAAAAGTGATTTTCTATTAATAATATTTATTATCAAATAGTAGGAAAAAGAAAATAAAAAAAAAACATCAGATTATAACTAACATATTATAAGCGTCGTTTCCTCCGGATTTCGCGTTTGCCGATAAATTATTCAAGATTTTAGTTGAATCTCTTTTTAACAACTATAAATAGCATTTAATGGTGATAAAGATAAGAAATAATAGGTCACTTTCGAGTAGACTTGTTCCACTCTAAAGACAATAGAATGTTCCAGTATTTATTGTTAGATTATTACGTTCATTTTGTATTCACTTATAGTATACATATATATTGGTGATATTGCACACATAGATAAATATACCAAGTCGATGTTATTGTTTTATCGAGATAAAGATCTTTGCGAATTTGTATCGATAACGATTAACGCGATCGAACATGTGTGTAATACAATACTTCCGAGTCTTGGCCTTTTCCTTTCTTTTAACCATCTCAAAATTTATTGACTCTAAACTCACATGGTGTCTATACATTTGACTATTTATCTCTATAAGGGATGTACGTGAAATATAAAATTTTATTTTTTATAATATTTATCATTTCAAAATAATAATAATAATAATTATTATTATTATTATTATTATTATTATTATTATTATTATGAGCTACTACTATAAATAATAATTTACTACTATTAGAAATTAATTTCTATAAAGAAAAATTGATTACTGTGTTATATAAAGTATTTTATTATTATCTTCAAATTATAATTTATTATTATATAATACGATTATTAATTAATCAAACAAAAAAATCAAAAGGGCGTTAAGAATTAATAATAAAATGATCTAGTTTATTTTGTAATAAATTTAAACGATACTACATATATTTTTCTTTGGTATTAATGTTTTTTTATAAATACAATTTTTAAATATATTTATAAGTGTATGGGGTAATACTAATTGTATGTAAAATTATTATTATTCAGAATCAGTTCAGTAACCAGGTGGATATATTTATGCGGATTATCAAATAGACATTTTAGCGATTCTATTCGTGGCACGAGTACCATCATCATCATATAACTACTATTCCTACTTTCTGGTTTTCAGGGAATAGAACGTATTACCAAGAGACGATTACGAATCCATTTCTGCAGAAAGATAACGACGAGATCTTTTTGAAGTAAATGTTTCGTTTCTTTGTAGTTGCTACGATCTCCAACGATGAGATGTGCACCCTAATCGAGAGATTAGAATGCATCACCTTACCTTCCCCCTCCCCCATTCCCCCTCTCCCAACCCCACCCCAAACGATTCCTACCATTGACATTGACGATGCACGCTCGAAGAAAATTCAAAATAATCAACATAATTATTAACCTGTAATTTGTTTAATAAGTTTCTTTGTAAATATTATATTTAATATTTCTTTTCTTATTTTTTTTAATAATTATCTTGTATTTCCCGTTTCAATTTTTCTCAATCACGTGACAAATTGAATTACAACTTATTCTCCATTTTTTTTTCGTCCTAATGTTGCAAGTACCAAAACTATAAATTAAGGAGCAAAATCTAAAAGATTCAATACATTTCGGGTTTGGTGGCAAGCAAGCAAGCAAGCAAGCAACAAGGAGAAGTCACCGGTGGGTTCAAAATCGGGGACGTTCAACGTATGGTTCAATGAACTCCGATGTAAGATAAGAGTACGACCAATTCAATTTTTTTTTATATATATATATATATATTGTTTTAATTTTCTTTTATATTACATCTTCTTATTTTCTACGCTCGTCCATTTTTATTTTCCAAGGATAATACTATTCGTCCCACGACAAGGCTCATCGTTATTCTTCATTCAATGTCTTTCCACCATTTTTTGCGTTTACTTTAACGAACGTAGGCGGCGTACGAAAGTCCCTCTCTATTCCTTTTTTTTTTTTTTAACTACCAATCTTAATTAAAATGCATAGCTTGTATACGTCGTTTGAGCACGGAGAATCCATCAACCGCACACAACCGAAAATAGAACTATTATTTTATTTATTTTCAACAATAAAAAATAAAAGAAAAAAAAAGAAAGAAAGAAAGAGAAAAAGAAACACTACCGAGAAATCACGCGTACGTAAATGATGTATGGCATAAAGTAAAACAGATAAAACAACGATTAAACAGTTCGTTTGTATAACTCAGATGGGTGGGTGGAGGGAAGGTGGTGGAGAGAGGGATGGAGGGAGGGGGGAAACGTTTACGATTGAAGATAAAAATTTTCAAAAGAAACGAAAGAAGATCCGATAAAATGTCTCTCCCATGATTTATATACTATATCCTCAAAATAGACAATTACGTAATGAACAAAAACAAAGAAAATCAAATAAAACAAAATGTCCGATTGTTGTATAAACGCCAATTGCAAATTGCGACGCCTTAAAATATAAAACGTTGACAAAATTCAACGCGATTCGATTAAATTAATGAAATTAAAGTGACGCCTTAAGATTTTAATCTTCGAATTTTGATAACACCAGTCGAACCGTCCCATGAACCACCGATGGTTGTTATGGTGGTTGGTTATGGTGGTGGTCCGTGAAAAAAAGAAACCGGGAGTCTTCCCCTTTTGTTCGACGAGTCGTTCTCCGAGACACGAGTCGCCCGCATTCTTTCCGTGGGTACACAGAAAAAAAAAATAAAAAAAGAGGAGACTGTGCCGCCCCCCTCCACCCCACCCTACTCCACCACCCCAACCCAACCCTTTCTTCTTTTTCTTTCTGTCTCTCTTCTTTCTCAAAAAGGAAAAAAAAAAGAAACAAAAAGAACAAACAAACGGTAAGAAGAAGAAGAAGAAGAAGAAGAAGAGGTGAATTTACAAGCCCAGCACGCTCGTAATGTAGTCGGCTCTGGCAGCCAGTCCAAACTAAACCTTCGCATCTGGAAGTACGATTTGATCTTCGTGGGGACGCCTTTTTATAACGATTTATCCTTTGTGCGTTTTCTACCAGTAGGCACGATCCTTCCTACAACCCCCCAGCCCCACCCCACCCCCACCCCACCCCCTATATATATATACAAGAATGTTATCCATTCAAAAGTGTAAATAACACTTGATTGCATCTCAAAACAAGAAACCGAAAGAAAAAAATGAAACGATAACTAATATTGTGACTCTAAAAATCATATTTTTCATTGATAATGAAATAATGCAAATCGGTAATATTTAAAAATGTGTTATTATATTTGTATTATTACGAGTAGGTATGTTAATAATTGTACGTGTTATATTACAGGTAGAATTTTGATACTTATGTTAGAATATATATATATATATATTTGTTTTCTTAGTATTAGAGGTAATTTTGATATTTTTATCTGGTAACAAAATTTTAAATACAATTTATAAAGATTTATTTAATAAGATATATGAAACGCGTGAAATATTAATATGATAATGATTATTGACACGAGTTATATTGGCAAATATTTATTTTCTGAAAATCAAATAATTATGCTATAATATTTTGATGACAAGAAAATGCAACGTAACTAGTATAGAGGATAAAAATTCGTTTAAAATTTGATTTGAAGCAAGGAACGACGAAATCTCGATAAGATTTAAATTTGGCGCGTTAATCTTATCTCGAACTCGATTCGTCAAATCTCAATGGCGATCATCGTTTAACACGTTGTGATTCGAATTGATTGGCAAATATGGGAAAACATAAAGTATGCCCTGTGCATGCACCATGCCCAACTATTAAACTCGCCCAATAAGGTAGTTCTAACATACGTACGTGACTCGTTCTACGTGTACGTACTACGAGATATACACCTATGAAGACACTGAATCGAGATTACGTTTGCGTGGGAAGCTGATATGTAATACGAAATTCACGATTTCTTACCGATCGGAAGTAAAATCGATTTTTATCTATTTCCCCCCCCCCGCCTCCTTTTTTTTATCCTGATCCTTAGAAACTTATCTCTTTTATTTATCTACCATTTTTGGTCACAAGTGTTACGATTTTTTCGATAAGATATTCTTTCAACGTTGCATCGAACTCGATCCCTCGATCTTTTTTTCGCGTTTTTTTAAAATACTTTTCAAATACTAACAAGATTTTCAAGTTTTACGATTTTAATCGAGAAACACAAAGAACACCCGAAAGTCTATTAAATTCTCGGTGAAAGGAATTCGTATTGAAATACCATTCGAGTTTTGTCTGAATCATAAGGGAAACGAACGAGAAATCTGGTCGGTGAATCGGATTGAATTATTTCTTCGAATGTTATTCGTAGATAAACGTTAGGAGAACGTTGTTGCGTGTTTCTAAAAGAAAAACAAAAAAATAAGATAAAAATTCGTATAAAAATGTTCTCTCATCTCGCAATATTATTTATGCGTATTAAAGCAAATTTGATGTATAATAAAAATGTTCAATTAATTTGACTCAACGTGAATACGATCTAACATAAACGATGGAAGAACTATCTGATTTCACTGACGAGAGGAATAATAATCGAAACATGTGCGTTAACCATTATGAATGTTTTTTTTTTTTTTTGAATTAATTTACAATATTTCAAAAGATATAATAAATAATTAATATAAGATTATACGCATTGACTTTGAACGTAGTTAATAAATAATTACGTTTTAAATTAAAACACATTTCGAAATAGCTTACTGTTAGACGAAAATGAATATTAATGAAAGTCATGTACTCCCAAGTGGGGTCAGTCAAAGTGCAAGTCATCTTTCAAAAAGTTTAAGAAAGGGACGGAACCCTAAACCGTTCAACGATGCATAATTCATAGCGCTGACCTGATATTACGATGTTGCCTGACGGTACGATGTAAACACTCATAAATTCAGAAAATTGATAGACGTTGCTCTTCTCATAAAGAAACGAAGAAGAAGAAGAAGAAAAAAGAAAAGAAAAGAAATACAAAAAAGCGTATAACCATAACGTGGATCGTAAATGTCGAGAGATCAATAAATTCCATTGACAAAAAATTATAATATCATTATACAAGAAAAAAAAAAAGAAAAAGGTCCCAAATAACGAATGAAAATCATCCAATCTATTAATATAATAAAAAGAATACTTATCGTTAATATAAACGGTCGAATATATACATATATTTAATATTTTTCTTCGACAATCATTCGTACTCATTTATAATTATATTATTAAACATTAATAAATTATATAATTGTTAGAAAATACGAGAAAAAAAAAAGAAGGGAGAAGAAGGGCTCACCTTTCGAGAAGTATTTCACACGGCGCGTTTAAAAAACTCTTGATAATCCAAAATATGATGAAGAAAAACAGGATATCTGTATCTCTTTAAATCGGTGCACCGATTTTATTTACGATTAGCGATTGAAAGCCGCAGATGATATAATTCTTTCCTGTTTTATTAAAAAGAGAGAAAGAATTTCTGTCAGATCAGAAGGATCACGTCCAAAGGAACGTGGATACCGGTGTGTCACGAACCGACACGGTCCGAGTGCTGAGCTAAACTGAAGTGTGGTGCGGCCTCGAAGAACGCCGTTACAATGTAGCGCAAACTCGACGAGCATGGGATGTGAAGCTTCTTGGCATTAAGGGCTACTACCGCCAAGCGAAAAACGACAATCTCTTCTTCTCATCTATCCACTTAATTTTTTTCTATAAAAAAAAAGAAAAGAATAAAGAAACACAAAAAATAAATCATCTGCAACTCGCGATACTTTTTTCTTAATTCCAAATTCCACCATTTTTGCAATAATTTTTTTATATAATAATTTAAAATAAATAAATTATATATATAATTAAAATCGATGCAAGAGAAGAGATAAGTTTTTTCAATGCGTCTACGTCAAACGAGATTAATCTCTACGATCTGTAATTATTTTTGTATTTATAAGAATAATAATAATTTTGACGAATAAATTAATATGTAAAGAATATTTTTTATATTCGTGAAAAAGAAATAAGAATTTGAACGTTGCCAAGTGGTTTAAAGATTTTTCGTGCAGCCACTATAAACGATGATCTTTCGAGAACATCGAGAAGCCATTGTGATAATCATCCCCTTGATGTTCGGAATACCATAATTACGAACTTTAATCCCATAAATGATGGTAACTGTGTTGGAAATATCGAGTGGTACTACACGTCCACGTTTAACGAAATAAAAGGGAACAAGCAATTTATGAACAAAAGATTGTAGAAACTATAGGGTGTAAAATTCGTTCGATACTATACTTTCTTCTCTATATTATAGCTTTTCCATGTGTACGGTTTGTGGGGTTGGGTTTACCCCTCAGTTTTCCTAGGCTTCGAATTACACATCGTGCAAGCTCTAAGGGCGAACTGGCTAGGCGCCACACAACCTTCCCTTTCAAAATTTATTACTTTTATGAAAAAGAAATCCCTAAGCTAGGGTCAAATGTTATACCATCGTAAATTAACACAAATGTATCGACTCGTTGATGTTTTATAGTTTTCTAAACGACGTAATACGAAGTTGGTTGTAAATAAAATAACAAATAATCGTTTTATTTCACGCATTTAAATATTGAAATATTATTTAAAAAATAAAATGGTTGAAAAAAGAAGTAGATATAGTACTTCGGTTAAAGAAAAATCTATAAACGGTATGTCAGATTAGAATTTGTTGAAAATTATTATTTAATCGTTTGAAGATACAACAAAATCTTATTTTTTTCGAAGTTGAAACGTCAAGGATCCCGTTGGATAATTTTATGACAGAATTTTTATCCCATTGCAAAGAATACGATCCTGATAGTTCACCTAAATTTGTGGTAAATATATATTTGTAACGAACAAACAATTGATAAAATATTAGAAAAGAGTAATAATACTTGTGGATCAAATTATTTTTAGATAAAGAATAGTATGATGGACGTTAAACTAACTCATCGATTTTCTCAGCTGCACGGAATCACTTTGATAGCGGATCCTAAACAAATATTAGCGTACCTATAATATTATTTTCGCACGAACCGTGCCGGTAATATTTTCCACCGTTAAATCGATATCCAAGTTAATACGTTTGTTTTCTATTTTAAGAAAAGATGATCGAGAGGATCAACCTATATTTCATTTGACTTATGAAAATCCTAAGTTGTTGGAAAACTTGCAAAAATTCGAATGCAAAGATTAGTTTTTATATTTAACATTTTGTTCGCAACGTTATATTACACGATTTTGATGTAATTAATAATTTTTTGTTATCGAATTTTACGACAGGAAGTATCCGTTTGCATTTTAGATGCATTGTATTTGACGTTAAATAATTATCGTACACTAACCGTATTGAAGTAAACATAATCAAATTCTCATTATCGTAAATGCAATTTTTCAAATAAAATAATATATACTTGATATTTGATAGATTACCAAATTGTAATATAAATGCATACGGTATTATTCAAATATGTTGCATGCTTACGGATTACAATTGTTTGAGAGATTTGAATTTAGATAGAAATCCAAATATACAAGAAAATTATCATCTCTTATGCAAATCAGCTGGAAAGTACGTGAAATTATGAATAATCATTAATATTCTTTCTTCTTTTTTTATTATTAAAATAACAATTTAATTATTTTTAGCTTGCACTACTTGTCCTTGCAATTGTGTAAAATTACAGACGAGGGTATGAAAAAAATAGCTGACGAATTGCAATACGCTGATCCACCTAACGAACCAAAATTATTAGCACTTAATTTATCAAATAATCGTATCGGTGATCGAGGAGCTGAAGAAATCGCACGAATGTTACGAACAAATCGGTAAACGAATGATTTTCTTTATGGAATTACGAGTTATAACAAATTGAATAACATTTTCTTAATTCCAATTGCAGTTCTCTTCGGAGTCTGATATTAACAGGAAACAGGATATGCGATGACGGTGCTATTTTGATAATCCAAGAACTTAATATGTCAGTTAAAGCATGATTATTCTATCAAAGAATTTATTAGCAAAATTTTATAGTATTTCTATTTCCTTTTTTTTTTTTTTACAAATATCAGGTCGAAATTAACGCATTCCGAGATCGTAGATCTTCGAAGACGTAGATACGATGCTTTAATATTACGAGAAAATAAATTCAATGATGTAAATCGAACTAATGGAAACGAAATGACGAAAATTGGCGAAGATTTATCAAATTTAGAGATCGTCGTACAAACGAAAATGATCAACAAAGTTACGAATAAATCCAAGAAATCGAAAAAACGTACGAGAATCACAATACGAATGAATAATTATTTTTAATCGTTGGATTTTTATGATACGTATAAAAATCAATTTTTTTTTTTTCTTTTTTGATAGTTTCACTTTCTAATAGGTCTTCCAAGATAACGGTGCAAGAAAATTCTACAAACGTGTCTCGACCTTCGGTAATATTACAATTAAAAAAAATATATATATATACATATATAAATTACTATTTTGCATTTTCGTTTTTAGACGATGTCGGAAAAAAATTCGATCATAGAAATTGATCATCCTTTTGGTAAAGAAAGTGTTGCCAGTGAAGGAGTCGTAAGAATAAGCGGAAATTTTTTATTAAAACATTTAAATTTGAGTTGTAAGAATGTTATCCTTTGAATATTATAATACTATTATTTTTAAAAAAATATATATATATTATTATATTGCAGTTAATCATTTATCTGGCAAGATTATAAAAAAGTTCATAGATTGTTTGCGTTATCAGACTTATGCGATGATGAGTGATACGAGCAGAGGTTTGCTTTATGTAAGAATAGAGGTAATTGCCTTTAATAATAGATTTACCTAACTTTAAGTAAACATTATTATACTTTCACTCTTAAATATCAGGGAAATGAGTTTACGCGAGAAGATGACAAAGATTTAATTGAATTGGAAGAACTCTTGCGGTCCAGACAAGCTGGTGAATATTTGTCTAAATCCGATGATACAGAAGATTCGATTCCATTGGATAAAAATAACGATTTATGAAGAAAAAAAATCATTCGTTTGTTAATATACACAGACAAAATGAAAATTAAATGGAAAAAAATATACGGGGATGATTTTTAATTGCGTTTGAAGGAAAACAATAAGAAAAAAATTAAAAAAAGGAAGTTCTTTTGAATTCGAAACGCGATTGGCGCGAAATACAAAATGGCGTGATTCTTGTATACTTGCTCAGAAGATCTTATCGAACGAACTTAGAACCGTTGACCTCCCACGCGTATTGTTGTTGACCGACGATATTATATCCTACTTATGTTAGACGAGTTTCGTTTCAAACGTGTTTTCCTATTGTCCTTTTGTAATATTTCTGAATTTTCATTAATAATATCTTTTTAAAAAAACGTTTTACAATTAAAGCAATGATCTTTCGAATTGCATCGGCCGTCTTGTTAACAAGCATCACTGTATTGGAATTTTGTACAATGTTTAATTACGCAACGAACGATTCGAGCTTGTTAAACGAGGTAATTGTCATTATATTTCTATTTAATTCATTTTATTTTCATTCTATTTTTATTATAAAGAAAAAATAATAACGACTAATAATTAAAACAGAAATAAATAAATCAAGAATATTTTAATTTTGTTCTTTGTTGTTTGAAATATAATTGAACAATTATCTGATCAAATAATTGCAATTATATTATTGTAATAAATTTAATTATAATAAAAAATGTACACATGTATACATATCATATACATATACATATATAAATAAAATTTATAAGGATAGTAGCGACATCTGGCGTTTGCTAAGCACAAAGTATTAATGTGAACAGTATCATAGTATGCTATCGTACGTTCTTATTGTTCGTGTCCAATAAAAATGCGAATTAACAGTCTGTAATATGTTGCCAGTGAAATGTACCAAAAATACACCGTGTTATACATTGACTATTAGTCCTTACAGTGAGTCGAAATATAAACGTTGATCGAAAAATAAAGAAGACAATTTCTTTATAAAAATACATGATAAATTTAATCACGTCCTTCCACGATCGTTAGATTTTTTCGGTCGCCGTACGCAGTGACATCTGTGAAACGTTAATTGAATTTTTTTATTGGCGCGATTTTACTATTCAAGTAAAATCATTTTACGGTCAAGGTGAAAAGTAACGATAAACATCACGTTTTTATGTGCGCACACGTTTACAGTGCGCGTAATATTTAATTAACGTTTATTACGTTGTAAAATAAATATGATCAAATATTTATAAAGTAACAAATATTTATCGAGTTAAAAAAAAGAAAGAATAAGAAACAAAAAAATAAAACACGTGTAAGAAAGAGAGAGAGAGAGAAAGAAAAAGAAAATATCTTCAAAGATGTACGAAAATTTGTTCAAGAATCCTTTGCATCGTATATTCGTTTATGGGACCTTGAAAAGAGGAGAACCAAATCATAAACTTATACAAGATAAAGCTAATGGATATGCGAAATTTCTTGGAATCGCTAAAACTACTTCTTCTTATCCATTAATTATTGCTACTAAATATAACATTCCATTTTTGTTGAAAAAACCAGGAGTTGGTCATGTAAGTGAACGATCTTATTAAATATTATTACATATATATTGTAATAAAAATTTCAAATTAAAACGCACGAATATTTATAGAAAAATATTATATAAATTGCTATATTATGTTAATATCAAAATATTTAAAAGTCTTAAAATATTAAAAAGATTTAGATAAATATATATTTATTATTATTATTATTATTATTACTATAAGAAAAAAATCCAATATGAAACGAGTAAAAATTTACATATATAAAAATATTTTATTTGAAATATTATAATTAAAAAAATATTGTTAACTTTATCATCGATGTAAAAGTTTTCATTCTAGAATTTGTGATTAAACTGATAAATTAGATAAACACTTGTTATTGTTAGTCTACGATTAGATACGAAAAATGTATTAAAGTAATATAAAAATAATTTTTTTTCTGCACGATTAAGTAACATAGTTATTTCTTGGCACGTCTCTTTTATTTACAAGTAGCACGTGATCGGCGAAATATATGACGTCGATTCGAAGATGTTGACAAAGTTGGATGAGCTGGAAGAACATCCAAATTTTTATGAGCGAACGGAAGAGGATGTTTTTATGGCACCCGAATCTAAACTCAAGCATAATAAAAATATCCAAGAGGTGAATTTTTAAATTCATAAGAATTTCAATTTGTTATACAAATTTAAATGTAAAACAATTAAACATTAACATTTAATCTGCGAATAATTTTATATCGTAAATGGGATCTTTAACAAAATTTATATTTTTTATATTATCATTGAACGTAAATAGTAATATACTTTGATATTAGTATAAATAATAAGTAAAATAATTATTTTGAGACGTTTATATATTTATATTACTTTTTAGGTTGGCATGTTAACGAAAGCCTGGATTTATTTTTTACCAAAATTTAAAAGTTCTTTACTGGAAGTACCCATGTACGAATCTTACAGCAACGAAGGAAATCACGGATTAAAATATGGAGAAAAGTATGTCCGCGATCCTATGCACGATCATAGGAATGAGGTTCAATGAATAAATTCATCAAAAACATAAGGCACTTATTTTTATCTGCTATCTTTACAGTGACGAAAGTACTGCTACTATCGGAGATGTACTTTGACAATGATCAAGGTCATATATGCGATAAATGTCGTTGAATTTAATATGACGGTGACCGAGATATTGTGTTCGTAATATGTAAATTATATTTACAAATACTCATACACATATATATATATATATATATATATGTATACATGTATTTTATGTATACCTATAAGGATAGATTTGTTTATCAAGGCTGTAAAAAAATACGAACAAGTCCAGCTGGTCTAAAAAGTATTTTAATATTATCGTAAGCTTGTGTGTGTGTGTGTGTGTGTTTTCACACTCACCTCCCCATAGTACATTATAACAACTTGTATTTCTCTCTCCCTCTCTCACGTTCATTACTCTTTTGTTTTTCTTTAATATTAAAAAAAAAAGAACATATCGATAAAAATATAAACAAATTTGTATAATATCGAATCTTGTAGCAACGATCACTACACAAACCTAAAACGCGATTTATAGATCGCGATAAAACTCGAGAAGTATGACAGAAGTTGTATAAAACATTTTTAATGAATTCCATTTATTCGGAGTGATTTTTCATCTTCCTCTTATTCTTCTTCTTCTTCTTGATGATTTTTATAATACAAAACTTAGGATTCGGAAAGAAATTCGTATAGCCGAAAAATCAATATCTCGTGTGATTCATTTTTTTTTTATTTACTTCACTTTCGTCATTTTGAATAGCCACGTTTTCCTCGTATGTATTTCTATATGTGTCAAACACTCCTAAATCGATTCTCTTGTAATTCTGTTTTTAAATATCGTTCTATCGCTCTTTCTCTCTCTCTTTCTCTCTCCATCTCACTCTCTCTCTCTCAATCATGCAACGATAAAATGATTTTTTTTTTATTTCAACTATATACTGTAACAGAAGGCAGATTTGTACCGCATAATCAATTGGCGCCATAATTATTAAGTAGCGCGAATTATTCGAAAAATTCTTGTATTCTTCGAGAGACACATGATGCGTTACATTTTGCAACGTATTCTGGAAGCTAAACACAGAAGCTCTTTTACAATGATTGGCGTTTAAAAACAACGCGATTAGAGACACACGAACAATATATATATATATATATATATATATATAAAACATATATACAAGATGTTTAATAATTGTGTATGTCAATAGTTCATGAGAGTTCATATCTAAAAACTAAAATAAATGCAAAAATCATGATAATATTTTTCTTTTATTAGTCTTATAATTAGATATATCCTTCCGAAATATTGGCATACATTTTTATAAAACACTCCGTATACTGTGCTGAAAAATAATATTGGCACCGATTCATTTTTTTTGTTATAACATCTGTAAATCTAAAAAGTACGATTTTTCATTTTCTTAGTTAAATATATCTCTCGAGTGTAATGTATAAATATATTCCAAATGGTGGAGATCAAGTGGGTATACAAAAAAATAATACTTGTTAATTTAGAAATGGATTTTTATGCGTTTTTTTCATTCGTTTTATTTTATTTATTTATTCTACAACAATTAAAATTCTCTACCGTCTTACAATACATTTAAACTCGAGAGAGATGGATAGATTTTTAGAACAAAAAAAAGAAAAACAAAAATAAATTATTAAAAAATCAATACTCTTCATAGTAATTTACAGAAAATATTATTAAAAAAAATGTTATTTGTGCTAATACTTTTTTCGTCACAGTATATGTATATATATATATATAATATATATACATATGCATATATAACTTTATTCAACTGCAATTGCGAGATCGAAAACGGAAAGGACTACGTTTACCCCGTTAACTCTCTGCACCACGTCCTTTTTGTGTATTAATAGGAATTAAATGCTTCAATTGTAATATTAAAGCATTCTTCTAAGTGTAGATCATGTGTGAGTGGTGCGACTAAATCAAAAAATAATTGAGGCAGTACGTATACTTTCCTAGCTAAATCCTAGGAAATTTATTATAAATAATCACATTCTCATACTTCTTCTTTCCTTTTTTTTTTGTATTCGTTTACTATACATACTCTTCGATATTCTGTATGGCTCATTTGATATCTTCAAAAATAACAGCTTTAGCACCGCCTTCTTTAGTTTCCAACTATGCATGTATGTATTTATTATACGTATTAGGAAATCACCTTTCCTCGTTTCGCTTATAGTTCTTTTCTTTTTTCTTCTTTTTAGTATTATTAATTTAATATTATTGATAGAACAGAAAGAAAAAAAGAAGTATTGAATCAACAAGAGTAAATTAAAAACGATCATCATAGTCATTATCATCAAACGAAATCTTACATTATTAACACTTGTTTTTCCTTTTATCTTTGTTCCTCTTTTTTTTTACTGTTGTTTTGTTTTGTTTTAACGTACATGAATTTTTTATCTTTTCTCTTAATTCTTTTATATATATATATGTATAAGAGATATCTCATATTTCTTTGTATCATCGACCATCGCGATCGTACAACAAAAGTACATGTACTTTTTCTATACACATATTTTCGATGATCTTCGATACGTTCCACTTTACGTCTATTTTTATTCATATTTCTTTGCTTATCCCAAGCACAAGCCCAGCCATATTGAATTTTTAGCCCGATCTTTTTCTTCGACATTATGAATCCTCCCTCAATTCATTTTCAAATTCGTCCCATCTATTGTTCGTCGTCGACGAACGGTTTATTTCTTTTTTTTTTTCGTTTGTTTGGTTTATTTTTGAGCATAACAGAACGTAACAGAGTACTACTGAGGGTCCGTCAAGGAACCGACCTCATTTTTTAACGATTCTCGTATATATTATATTATAACTGTTTTTATTTAAAAAAAAAAATAAAACAAAAAGAATCTATAGAGAACAATTAGACATCGTAAATACGCACGCGAATATTATTATTATTTGTAAAAACCCAACAACCAATCGTTGTATCCGATTATTTCATTTTTTTTTTTTTAACGCATTTACGTGGATGACGAAGAGAAAAAGAAAGTATAATTACAGAAAAAATGTAGCAATTCATTATCAAAGCGTTGTATTTTCTTTTCTTTTTCTCAATAAAACTAGCACCATGTGAAGATAGAAAAAAAAAAAATAAAAATTAAAAAAAGTAAAAGAAAGAAATAAAAACAAAAAATAATAAGAACGAAACAAATAAGATCAATCACATAGTTACGAACTAAATAAGAGTATTTCTCATATTTTAATTATTATATATTCACAGAAAAATTCTCCGAATAGAGAATCTGATCGCCGCACTACATATTATTTTCCTATCTTGAAGAGGATTATACTTCCGGACGTAGTATAATCTTACAAGTTTATAAAATTAAATATAAAAAGTGAGGCTAATATTTGAGCACACAGTATGAAAATAAGTTTTCACTTGTAAAATACGATTTTCGATAGTAAGAATGTCGTTCGATGCTTAGAAGGACCTAAGTTGCTCCTGTTACACAAGCACGATGAATCCTGTTAACCAGTCGAATCAGAATTTTGCCCTGGGCTTTTTCAAAACACGGACATTCACAAGGTGTACGATATACGCTTACATATTCATATATACATATATCATATACATATCTATATGTATATATATATGCATGCTATGGTACACATATATATTCTATATCCTATGAAATGTTTTGTGGCTTAGCTGGGCCACGAAATGGAAAGGAGGCGATGATATAACAATGCGTGTCCGTTATCTGATCTAATCGCAAGGAGTGCTTTCAGCTTTGATCTTGCGACAGTGCACCATATTTATTCCCGAGAGAAAGTTTAGGTGTTTGAGCTTGAGATTCCTGCATACTGTAAGATCTGCTCCCACCACGATTGCGAACCTCTTCGAATGTACCTTCTTCTCGTTTCCTATACATATATATATATATATAGTTGCGTTATTTTACATTAGAATAAGTAACATTAATTGAATTATAGCTTATTGAGTTTTCAATTAATTCTTTCTCTTCGTAAAAGTTGTTTAACATCAATGAATTTATTTATATACATAAATATACCGTTATTCGAAATTACTTTCCGTCATATAACAGCTGATATATCGTTAAAAAATTATTATGTAAAGGGGACTCTTAATTCTACAGATTAAGTGTGTCTGGTGTTTATTAATTGTTTATATTTTATATGTACAGTATATAAGAATGTATGCAGAGTTTAATAAAATAATTTTTAAATATGCAAATCGCATTCTGGTTTATGAACATAATGGTTAAAGTAAACCAACAGTCAGTTATCTGGAACTTCGATGAGAAAGAATTAAAATCATTGATTTTAGTTTAAGTAAGTTAATGAATCTTTACCGTCGTCCCCATGGACCAGTGGATTCATTGCTCTGTGGCTTGGAACTCAATGTTGGGAAATATTCTTCGCTATGAATATCAGGTGCAGCATTTTTAGCTCGTGATCTTGGAGCAGAAGAAGTCATTGCTGTAGGATTTCTCAAATGGGGAGGTACATAACTGCTGTGCATCGAAGTTGGAGTTGCTGGTGCAGCAGTGGCTGGAGTTGTTACAACTTCTACTACTTCTTGTTGTTGTTGTTGTGGCACCTCTGGTTTTTTCCACGGTCCACTTTTGGCCGTATTCTCTCCAGTTTCACCATCAGAACTATTGTCACCGGTTCCTCTTTCGTCATCTGATTCCACGTCAACGGTCTCTTTTACAGAGAGGTTTCCAATTTTCAAGCCTCTCAGATCTTTCTTTTCTTCTATCTCGAATTCTTTCCATTCATCTTCATCCTAAAATAAAATATCTTCTTGGAGAAATTCTATAAGAAATATTGGCAAATATAATATGCAACTAAAAGTATTGCATAAATATTAAGCTGCAATATTATTGTATAACATTATGCAAGAGTTCGGAGACACGTGTGTACACGGATAACGAATATAATACTTAAATAATATTCGTCAAATAAATAATCATATAAGCCGATAATAAAAAAGGAAAAAAATAATATAAAGATAATGTAAAGATATATGTATATACATATATCTATACATATAAAAAAAGATACGAGCTATCAATTGTCGATCATAAAAAAATATTCCTGGATTGCATCGAAATCGATTAGAAAATGTAAATGTTAATCATTGAAAGTCGGCTTGTTGAAATGTTACGTGCCGGACTTTATCGGTCCAACTGTTATATAATATCATCGATTCGATTTCCTTTCGAGTAACATTAAGTTAGAAATAACTTTAATAATATCTTTCCGGCGTACTAAAATTCAAGAAAGCCGATATAATTTTATAGGCAGGTTCGTAAGAAACTGAAGTGACGTTTGCACGAGCAAACATGGCAGCGACCAGTGTCCTCTTAGCCTGGTTCTTTCCCATAAACGGAGAGTATAATGTCTAATAACCAGAAGTCTCTAATTTTATCATTTCTTTTGTAATATTATCAATAAATCACATCCAAAAATGATTACCTCTATTTGTTGAGTTTCCTCGCCTTCGGGATTAGTCGGTTTTTCCTTTGACTTCATTTTTTCCGTACGTTTACCCGTTTCTTCTAATTTTTTCGCAACCTCCTCGGTCGTAGTAAACTTTTTACCCTTGGCTTTCTTCCGATCCTTTTTCGCAAAAAAATCGTCTAAATCCGCCATGATTTCTTGCTCTTTTTTATGTCTTTTAAAAGAAAAGATCCTCCCCCGTTAAACTCTTTACCGTGTGAACTTTGGAAATGAAAATATATTATAACGGGGGGTAGAAAAACGATATACTACACGAGGCACGGTCGAAACGCGTACTGAACTCAGGGCACCCCTGCTGCTGTCCACATGGGCTTGTCTTAACCGGAAGTCAGTCAACGACTCAACTCAATTATCTTTCTCTCATTTACATTCAAATATAATATTTATTTATTTTATTAATAAATCACGATCTTAAAAATAATTCAATTGTCTTTATAATATTAATATAATCTCGACGTTTCGTTATTTTATTTGTTAATATTTTCAATCATATTAAAAACTTTTCAACGATTCTAGAGAAAGGTGCTGCCATCTGTCTAGCAGAAGACCCTTACAAAAAATACATGGATTACTTAACCTAAAAATCATTTTGCATACGTTATACTTAATTACATTCTAATTCCGCTTACATTATTTTTTATAGATTTTTTAAAATTAATATCTCTCGATTCATGTTTTATTTTATTTTGTAAAAGATTATTAGAAACATATGTGTACTTGGTAATACGAGATTGACTTGGAGGTTAATTATTCCTCTTTCTGATCGATGGTAGATGGCATTGCTAGTCGAATCGTCACTTCCGCATTACGAGCACGACACTCGCGCATTACTGCACTCGATGTTATAGAACATGGATAGATTGAATTACATTAAAGTCGATTTAAATATATCGTTATTCGATCCATTTTCTGATATTGTGCGACGCCCCTCTACAATTCTTCTTTCATTTAAAAATAATTTTTATTTATAGAAACACATTTATAAGTTCTTTAAACACACGAACATATTTTTACCTTATTAAATATAAATAAGCAAATGTATGTTATAACGTTAATTGCATTTTAAAAAAAATATTCATATCTTCAATTATTTAAGATATAAAATAATATTTGAAATAAATAAAACAATAATGTCGAGAGAATTCATGAAAGTTTATTAAAAACGATTCAAATTTCCCGCCTATTGGTGATCACATCGCCATGACCGTATCAACTCGTCGACCAGATTGCGCAGGCGCTTTAATGGAATATCAAAAAAGAAAAAGAAAAAAGAAAAAAGAAAAAGGTAGAGTGTGTGGAACTGTTGGTAAGAAAGTGTAGGAAGCCTCTCTAGAAAGGCAGCTAACTGGCTTCTAGTTTAGTACGAATAATACGTTCGAACGGTAGTATTATTATTACTATACAATAATAGTATAAATTGAAACGACGAATTAGAAAGAAATAAAAAAAAATACATAAAAAGAAAAGAAAATATACCGTACTGTATTGTTATAATTAAAAAAAAAAAAAGAAGAAAAAAAAAATAAAGCAGACGAAGTGTTGTGTTTTATTAAAGCGTATATAGCAATTATTTATTAGCGTTTATTTTTACGAGGGAACGAAGAAAGGTAGAAAGAGAGAGGAGAGAGAGAGAGAGAGAGAGAAAGAGTGAGTGAGTGAGTGAGTAAATGTGCGAGTGGTAAGAGGGGGAAATAGTGACAAGGAAGGAGGGACGAGGGGTGAGGAGGGTGGTAAAGGAAGAGAAGAGTAAAAAGGCCGTGTGCGCGCGAGACGACGTCCAAACGACGCGCGCGTCACGTTACGAACGTTACTAAACACGACCACCAGTATTTGTATCCCTGGTATAAAGTTAATGTGTTACAAAGAGCAACGAAATGAAGCTAACTCGAAAGTGTTTCGGGAACATCACCAAGATGTTGGACTTCTACTCGCAATTCAACCCCTCGCCGCTTTCGATAAAGCAGTTCATCGATTTCGGTGAGAGTTTGTATATCTACTTGTATATCTACTCTTACATATTCTTACGTACTATTATACATACACACACTTATTTGTCAATAGACATTGACAAAGGTAGAAACAAAGAGACAGAGATCTTTAAACGTCTATCCATTGTCTTAATATTCAATCAAAAATTCAAATTTATTCCAAAGCTTTTTGATTTGAATTATTTTGTTTTAATTTAGGATGTTTTTGAATTTGTTTGTTTGTTTGTTTGTTTCTTGCCAATTTCTTTTCTTTTTTTTCATCATTTTTCCAGGGTTCTTTGGCAGAAATGACGACCTCCGAAGGTTAACGTTCGACCTTTCTCAATTTTTTTTTTACATCATCCCCTCCCTTATTTCCACCCCTTCTTCTTCTTCTCCTAATCCTACTCCTTCTCTCAATACACACCCCAATCCTTCTTCTTTCCTTACCTCACCTTCTATGACTAAATCCTAATCCAATGTTCGATAGATGTATTATCAGAAAATGTACTTTCTACTTCGATAATACTACTACTACTGTTCGTTCAAATAGTTCTACTCTTGCTTTTATATTTACGTATTTATTTACTTGTATGCTGCATTCGTGTGTTTAAAGAGGACAGTATAAGGTTGTTTAATAGGTACTCTTTAAAGCTAAACTGCAAGAGACTCTTTCGATGAGATGCAACTATATAATTTATGATTATTTTTATTAATTTTATTATAAATTAGATTAAAAAACACAAGTAACGTGGCATCGATAACGGAAATGATAATCAAGTTTATGTTTTACTTATTTAAAAAACAAAATAAAGTAACAGTTATATATGTAATAAATGAACAGATAAAAAAAATAACATGTGACAACGCTCCCATGTGATTTCTTATTTGAAATTATAATTAACAATTTAAATTGTTAATTGCCACTTTTACAATTCTCATCATATTCGAATTTGATTGCGTATAACTTGGCTAGAGAAACTGAAAGACTAAAAGAGAGAAATAGAGAGAGAGAGAGAGAGAGAGAAACGATAGTCAGATACGATGACGACGATGATGTTTATTTCTTTCGATGTAAACAATCTCTTTAACCGGTTTCTTTTCTAGATAAGGTATTAGTAAAACGTGGTGGTTCATTTCGTATTCCATATGAGACATTTTCTACTAGGAATACTAAACGAATAAAGAGAATAATTTTCGGTTAACTATTTTGTTAAAGAACGTAGTCATGTATAGTTAATATCTACTAGTCATCATTCTATACTTCTAACAGAAAACATTTTTTTTGATCGGTAATAACTTGAGAATTATTTATTACAAAATGTTACGTTGTCTAATGTTTTTCTTTGAATTTTTCTAAAACATTTATTATAATATACTTTCATTTCGTATTTTTTTTCCCCATTATTATTACGAATTTAACTTCGTCAATTTTTAGATTGCATTAAATTAACTGATTAAAAAATTAATGAATAAGAGATTGTGTATACGGGTCGGATTAAAGTACTAGGTGTGAAGTTAATTATCTTTTAAGTGACAAGATAAATACGCAAAGTCGACTATGTATATTTAATTATGAGTAATTAATAGTAAATTAAATTTCGTTACTAGAGTTAGAAATTAAGAGGTCGAAGGTTTTATAAACGAAAAAAATAAAAAGGTTTTGATACAGATTATCGTGGCAAATTTTCGACGAGTTCTTCTTAATGTTCTTTCATTTTATTTGAATAAGTTTTAACATTATAATAAATAAATCATAAATACTATTACATCGTGCAAAATAAAAATAGAGAATTTTAAATAGAACATTATTCTTGGTTGAAAGAAATTTGAGGAAGACAAAAATAAGGAATAACGTAAGGAAAAGAGAGAGAGAGAGAGAATTCTTATCGTATAGTAAACTACTTATCTCTCCAGTTGTTTGTGATTATTATTTAGTTCTTTTTTTCTTTCGTATAAGATACTTTAATAAATATTAGTATGACCTAATATTAATTTTATCTTATTTACAATAATATTAATAAAAAATATATCGCAAAGAGAACGGACCCTTTAAAAACTTATATTAAAAGGAAAAATAATAAAGACTAAACAGTACAAAAATATATTTTAATAATAACTATTTATTAAAAGTGCAAAACAATATTATTTATTAATCATATTTAAAAAATGATGAATAAATTTTTGTATTTGAAACGTTTCGAACATTAATTTTGCTATATCTTGTTCACTGACCTATCTCTTTGGAAATATTGCTTCTTTTTATTCGAAGTTGCGCCTTAAGGCAGGGATCAACGAACCGTGAAATTGATTTGTTGTTTTTAGCTCCTCTTCCATATATATTATATTTCTTCTTTTTTTTGATAAGCATTAAAAGATGAACGACAACACATAATTCTGACTTTCATTACGGTGTTCAAGTTGTGTAAGAGGTAATGCATGAGGTATGTCCGATATTGTATTTCTTTGGATTTTTCGATCATGTTTCTTATTTTCTATTTTAAAAAGGATGATATTTTATATCGCAATTTGTATTTAAATTTCATCCGAATATGGATTCTAAAAGAAATCTGAAAAATATCATCATTAGTATTACATTTGATAAAATAATTTTGGTAACGTTATAATGATCTTTTCTAAATTAATTGATTTTAAATAATTTTGTTATTCGAATGTATGTTAAAGAGGTATCCTTACTTAATGTATAATTAATCGTAATAAGGTTGCACAAAAAAAAAAGAAAAAAGAAGAAAATATAATTATTTTTGAACGTCGATAACATCCTACTTAAGTATTATTATTACTATTAATATTATCGATTTTATTTCGAAGTATTTTTTGTTTGAACGTTGAAATATATTATTTAGAAATTAGCTAGATTATACTTTGCGTGTTTTTAACGCGACGTTATGAAATATACGATATTAATGTTTGGATGATTGTATCGAATCATACGAGAGATTCGCAATTACGTGACTTCGTTTGCTTCATTGATATTTAATGATCTTGACATTTGACTGACTTAAATGATTAAAACCTCGACCTTTCTTTCTATTTCTTTTTTTTTCTTTTTTGTTTTTCGTTAATAATATATCTTTACTCGCGTAAAAGAAATTTTTCATTTGCATATTTCGAAAAAATGTATTTTATTTGTGTGTTTCGAAATTGAACGTAGATCAATTATATATTTTGCAAAAGTTAAGACCAGTGATATAACACATTGCGGTTTTTATAAAATAAAATTGATAAAACGTCACCTTACTGTCGTTTCTACTGAAAAGATATTTATTTGTCGTGTAAACATTTTAACGTTTACGCAAAACCGACACTGACCGATGATCGAACGAACGTGCGATGGTCGTTAATGCACGTGCCGATGTGAAACACCCTGTTTAATCTTCGACCTTGTATTTATCGTCCGATCATTATTATCTTACATTATTCATTATTTCTAAATCCATAAGAGACGACAATTCTAAATAATATGATTATCTATTATCGAAAACATATATTTTAATAAAAAAATCTTTCGATCAACGTTATTAAAATTCGTATCGAGTAAAATAAAGAATATTAGTACTTTTGTTTAATTGAAAAGAAATTCTAATTATTCGTAGATTAAAAGAAAGAAATAAGTACGTGATTTTTTGTATAACTATTAGATTTTCTATAATTAAATGTTACATTACGAAGTCTTCGATTATGTCAACAAAAATTCGTATCGAGTAAAAGAACAATTTGAAAATACAATTATATAAATGTCACGTTTTTCCAATGAAATATTATATTAGAAAATTTGAAAAAAAATCCATTAATTTTTAATTGCTTTTTCAAATCGGATAAAATGTTTCCATTAAAATATGAAAGGAAGTCAATCATGGAAAAGGAAATATCTATGAAGAAACCTTGAAATAGGTTTCAGGTTTAAGGACACAGGAATATGTTTGCCGTTCACTTGTGTAGTGGGTCAGGGTCGACCAATCAGTAGCCGTGTTCATGTACCATCCCCCTTATTCTGGCTTTTCCATTGGCATTACGTCGACGTCTCGCAAATATAGAAACGAAAGACACGCGTAATCATTGCACGTCTTTGTGTTCTGGACATTTGCCATGTTGTTTGCTTGGTTAACTTCGGAATTCGTATTAACTCGTCTTCTTAAAAAATTCTTCGAATTATTTACTGTAAATAATAATTAAATAATACCTAAACGGCTTTGACGTTTGTTTATTAGTATATATCTAAATCTATATAAATTTGTATATATTTACGTATTTATATATGTATGTATGTATTTATGGATGTATACATATGTATATATGTATGATGTGTGCTCTTATAAACCAAGTTGTAATCTTTTTAGTGGTATTCTTGTATCTTTCTTTTATATGGAAATTTTCTTAAAAGTTGCAAGAAGTTTCCTTTCGCGTGATCACACTTTATAACTTTTTTTGTGAAGAGAATAAATAAATAAAAATGATCAGAGTAAATATTACAGAGTAGATACAATTTTTATACGTAAATAATATTTTCTTTATCTATTAATATTATATTAATATTATTTGAATTTTAATATACTTAAATGTAATTAATATAACGTCTGTTATATATATGTACTGTTTTTTATTCAAACAGTATTTCCAATATTTCGAGTAAATTATTTTGTTATAGAAATAATATTATTAAACGGTAGTTATATTATTATATCAACACATCGTTACATTGAATAATCGCTTATTATTAATCGAGTTGATCACTCTCATTTCCGATTCGTCTTAGAATATATTTATTTACGGAAGAAAACTAACCGGTTATTATTTTAATCGTCGTGTCCGAAAATAATATGAGTTCTACCCAAGGCAAAATATTTTCTTTTACGATGAAGCGACCTAGCGAAAGGATGTGTCTATTCCTGGTTACCCTCCGAGAACGGATGTACACGTATCTATGTACACGTACTACACAAACATACACACACACACACATACATACATATATATATCTACTTCAGGTTTTTAATTAAAATCGAAAATGCAATCATTTTTTCTCCAGTTTATTTTCTTTGTTAGCTGAGCTAATTGCTCGGAAAATATTCTTTCGACTATAAATTTAATTTGCGTTATAGCGTTCGATCGATTCTCAAGCACTAAAAATAACATTTTAATTCTCACCTACGTTTAGTTTCTTATTATACAGAGCGCGAGACACCTAATTGTATCACCTAAATATCTTCACTGTTTACAATCGTCTTAAAAAATAATTTCAATGGAAAAAAAATTGCATCATCTTAGGAAGGTAATCCAATGTTTGAAAGAATTCTTTCTCAAAGTTATTTTTTTTCTTTTTTACAAGATGCAAAGATCAACATTGTTTTTTTTTTCTTTTTCAATGGAATTATATATTTTTTTGATGATATTTTTACATTAGTACGTGATCATATATCATTCTCTGATCATAAATTCTCGAGACATTAACATCCTAAAGATGATTACATTGTCTACCTTGAATATTTGTTAGTAATATGAAGAAAATATTTGGTATAGAACTTGCACGACACAATGCGATGCCTATTTCTTTTGTATAAATGGATGAGTAGGAGATGACTCAAGATAATCTTCATTTTTTTTCAAATGAGATGACCTATTTTTCTTACCGAACTTTGCGATAGCCAACAGTTTAAAGTTACAGTGTGCTATTAGGGAAGATCATTCAAGGTCAACAAATATGATAGTAAAAAAAACGTTTTTGTGATCATTTGGTTGTGAGTCAACGTTATTTTAACTATATTGTCCGATATCAAGAGAAAATAATACGTAGGTGTATGTTAATGGTTATTTGTATATAACATCACACGTGATACACACATACATACACATACATGTTGTTATATATAGGTATAACCTGTATATATATTAAACGTGGATACGTGATTTCACGCACGTAGTTCGTATCATAGCACGAAATAATAATGTTACTCGTAAAAAACTTTCGATTAACATTGGACAGTAGTTTTTCTTCGATTTTCTACAGAAGAATAAAATTTGTCGTCTCCTGGTCAAACGTACAGGTACCAATCTTCGTGTGTGCCTTCTTCTTCCTCTTCTTCTTCTTCTTCTTCTTCTCTTTATATTCGATTTAAACGCAGCTGCCATAACGTTTTTCTGCTAATTTTCTACTTGTTAACGTCTACCTACCGAGCCGGTTTACCCAGCTCGAAAAAGATCCTCCTATCTTCGATCTTTTTTACTCTTTCTCCTAACGAACGACAACTTTTACTCTTAATATAACGTATTTTATAATATCATACTATCGTATTATTTTATTTGATTTATTTTATAATCAATTTTTTGTCCTTTTTATCACATTTATTCAATCTTATTCCTATCATTTATATATCCTTTGTTTTTATTTTTTAACTCGTTTAATTGTAATCGAAATTATTTTTCATATAATAATTCGAATTTATTGATATTTGTGTTAATTTAGAAATGAAAAGAAAAATAATAAGAAAGAAAATTAGATATAATTTTGAGACTTGCTTGAGAAAAAGAAATTAAAGTCCGACAACGTGCAAATTTATTTTTATCTTGTGTGTTTGGTAAAAATGTTAGAATTTTTTTTTTTTTTTTTATAGACTTGTTGATCTTAAAGATTATACCAGAACTTTTTTACGTTCAAACACGTTCGAATCTTCTCTGATTCACGTGATAAAAAGTTGAAATCGGCAATTCGGCAAGGTCAGTCGATTCGTGTGAAAGAAAAAGTTCAATCCGTGATAAAATTGAGATTTATACTATTAAACTTTTAAAGCCAAAGGTTTAAATAATAAATAGTATCGATTGATAGCACAATTAATTAAAATGATTAAATAAATGAAAAGAAAAAAATATTGTACCAAAAGTTCAGAGATTTGTAGCTTGGCAATCAAAAATAAATTTTCTGACTACTCGTAGCATCGTGGTTTCGAATCATTACAATTTTGAAAATTGAAGAACATTATCGAAGAAGACTAAAACGTTTGAATTAACAGTAATAAATATTTCTCAGAATTTGAATGATTTTATTTTGAAACATTTCATTAGAAAACTAATCATTTAAAATGAATCACTCGGTGTACATGTATCGTGACGAATAAAAATCTATATGACAAAAGTTGTTAATAAAATATTGAATAAAATAAAAATAAAAGGAATTAAATATTGATAATAAAATTGTCTTCTTATTTCATTACGAAGTAAAACTACTGCTATAGAATCGACGATTGGAGGATTACACCTGATTGCAAATAATTGAATGACGCAAGTAAAAGAGAGAAATGGACAGACACAAGGGGAACATTTCAATTTCGCATTTACTTTGACGACAATTTCATTTAAACGAAACTAGTTTATTTCCATTCTCCGTAACTTTTAAATTTCTCGCGTATTCTCTCATTCATTTACAATTCATTCATCAGATGAATGTAACATATGTATTTACAAGAGTTTAGAAACGCGTAGTTTTAAATTGATCGATAATTAATTTTAAATGTGCACGATTAAGAATAATATCTTATAAATATCTTATATTTTTTGGATCGTATCTTTCGCCGTTTCATATTATTTTATTTTTTTTATTTATCTTTCAATGAAAGTTTTGACACGACAGGTTCGATAACAAATTTAATGAACGTAAACAATGAGTCATAAAAGATCAAACTTACTCTAAGAAAGATAAAAAGAACAGTTTTTTATTTTTAATCAATATTTTGTATTTTCGTACAAAGTTATTAACTGACGCGACACGTGTGTGTTTATTGAAAATAAGAAAATTATAGTAGGCGAGATTTCTAATCTTCGGACTTTGCTCACTTCCTTTCCGCACATGTTCAAATTTATCTTGACAAAACGAGAATAGTTTCTTTAAACTCAAACGTTCCATCTCAAATATTGCCAGTTATAATTTTAACCAGTCAAAATACGATACAAATTTACTATAATATTGATTAAATTATAAATACTGTAAATAAATGATTATAAGTATCGAATAAATTAGATTTAATAATCAATTATACACGAACACGAAATAATCTCTTGAAATATTTTTATAAATTAATTTTATACCCGTTCGTATATCAGACGAATAAACAAAAAAAAAGAAACAAATTAAGAATTTAATCAATAGCATTTATTTTAGGATAAATTGGAACAATTTACAATCTCGTAACCATTAATTATTAATTAAAATCATGAAAGAACTTGTATCGATCCGATGTGAGTGATTCAAAGGGAAATTGTAACTTTCCACTCATTTTTTTCTTCTTTTTTTTCTCTCTCTTTAATTTATACCATTCGCTTTTTCCATCGAGATACAATAACACACTCGGTTGTTTAAAGTAACTACCTCGTTAAGTTCTTTTCATAAGGAGAGTGGTACTTCAATCTCTTGAAAGAAATGTAGATAGAACGCGTATGCCAATTCTTTATCGTAAACACAACCCTTATTTTCACTAATTAAAAAGAAAATAAATATAATTGGGTACCTTAAAACCATCGATCTAATAATAAAACAATTTAATTTGCAATTAGTCGTTCGTTAAAAAAGAAAAAAAGAAAACAAATTAAATTTTTATTTGAAAAAATCAATCGAAATCGATACTCGACTTATCGTTATAGAAATTTATTATACGTTAACAATAAATCTGAAGTAATCTCGTTTAAAATATTATTCGAAAATTGATCTTATTGTTAAACAATTTCATCTCGCGGAGAGAAATAATATTCGTAATATATCTAATTGAAAATTTTCAAAGAAATTCGATCGGATGTATGTTAATGTAAAGTAGAGACAAAAATTCGTATGCTGTTATTATAGCATGAACAAAAAACAAATAAGTTGACTGATGTGAGTGGCATTGATGACGTAAACAGAAGGTCGAACGAGATAGACCGATTCGTTTGATGACTAACAGGTTGATAGAAAAGATTGATAATATATTCGTTAGTTGATTTCTAAACACACTTCGTATTACAATTTAAATGAAATATTTTACATAACAAAAATATTAAGATTACAGAGTTTAGTCATATCTTCTTTTTTATATTTCCTTATTTAAAATTCGAGAATAAAACTAAAACGATTTTCAAAACTGTAATAAGTTCTATAAATTACAAACACCGTACGTATATCGTTGTTACAAATAATCGTAAAATTTAACACGTTGATGTTAAATTTGATAATATAAATAAATTGATGCCGAATAAAAATGATTTACTTTTGATATACCGGATATTTCGTTTTCAATTACTTTTTCCATATAGCTTCGATCTCTTATTAGTTTTATAAATAAAAGTTATTTAACGTTTTTCGATGTATAAATACAATAATATTTTCAGCCATTTCATTTAATCGATATATTTTTTATGAGAGTTATAGTGCAACGGAATTTAACAATGTTTGATAAAATTGAGTAAAAATAATTGTAACGTTTTAACTGTGACATGTAACTGTAGAATGTTACAGTTATGGCATGCACGAATATGATAGTAATTCTCTTATATAGGATGTTCCAAAAACTTCTATAATTTAAAAAAAAAATTAATTATTTTCAAGGCTTATTATTTGTTATTATTTGCTGCAAGTTGTTCTACACAAAATATCGATTTCCATTAAATAAAATTACTGTGACTTCTCATATACCGACAATAAATATGATAAATATTATATTTTCACTTCAAAACGTAGAAACTTTTATTTGAAATATTTGTGGGTATATAGTTCAAAATAATATATCTTGTGTATGTAGAAAATGTTTCGATGATATCATCGAGATACTAAAAAAAAAAAGTCAATTCATTGCAGACGTGACGAATGTCTCGTATTTATTTTTCACTTATTTATTTTCAAACGGTACTCTCTACAGAATTTGATTCTCTCTTTCTTTCTTCCTTCTCTCCTCTTTGACTCACATATATACACACATACACACACTTGCTTATCCTTAAAGCTCAAACCTGCGGGCAAATAGATAAGGTCAGATTGTAATTTCACGGCTATTTCTCTTCGATTACATTTAAACAATAAATAAGATTCAGGTGGATAGTTTCTCGAATATATATTACTAACTTGAAAGCTTTTTTTATTAAATAAAACCACTGGTACGGCAAATTGATTAACTATATCTACTAAAAAAAATGTAAAGAAGAAAATTGATAAAGTAATATGCATTGTCATATCATTTATTATTAAACAGTTATAATAATTATTGTCGTTTAATAATGTTAAGAATATTTATTTTTGATATAACGAATGAAACATTAATCAAGTGGTTTAAATAATAAAAATTGTAGTCAATTTTCGAGATAATAAATTGCTCCGAATTGTAAATTTACTCGTAAAATAATATTTTCCTTGGAGAATTTGCTTTTTACAAAAACATAAAAAAAAGAAGGGAAATAAACAAAATACTTCATTTAAAACGTTACGAAATAGGAAAATAACAAGTTCCGTGAGAAAGGAATCGTGTTAACGAGTTGTTACACCATCACCACCACCGATGTAAGCTTAACTTTAACTTGTAGATAATTTCGTCCAATTAAACGATGATAGGCTGGGGTATTGTCGGACATAAGTGCGCCATTACACTTTGTGACGTATGTAATTGAAGATGAGGTTTTATATGGTCCTTGTTAAAAAATTATTCACATATACATATACATGTATAATATACATGTATCATAATAACATACATATCTACACATACATCTATACATACATATATCTATAGTACATATATATATATATATATATGTTCTATTAAAAATATTGCTCAGAGTTAGTTGACAAGAAAATATATATTACGCGATAAATTTGACTTAAATGTTTAAATTATGTTAAAGCGTTTTAAAACGAAACACAACACCATTGTTTCTGACGATTCAAATCATAAATGTATTTCTCTTCCTACATGATGGGAAATATATAGAGACGTTTGTTGAAAGAGCTGTTGTAACTAGACGTCATCAACTAGGTCAGTGCAAGTTGCTACTAAAGAAGCTTTTTATTGCATACAGGGTGATCCAATAACTATGATCATTTCCAACATTCACATTGATTTTTGATTTCATGACAAAATTTCCAAAAGAACTAAGTCATATCATTTCAAATGATGATCGTGGAAAACATTTTATTTCGAACTTATCAAAAGATTGACAAATAATTAATTAATTAATGGTGATATTTTTATAAAGGTTACCTTGTTCTGTTCATGCAAGTTATATTTTTTTTATTTTATTAAAATTCTAAAAACAAATATCACAGGTAGAAAGTTCAAGGCTAATTAATTATTCGCGATTATATTATTTTCGCAAGTGCACCTTAACGCGCATTTTTTTTCTTTTTATTTCTCAAGTGCACATTGCTCGTGCATTATTGTGTAAAAATATCGATAACCTTGAAATTTTGTAAAAAGATAAGCTTGAAAAAACAATATTAAATAATGTCCAATTTTTCCCTTTCAAACAGGATGGGAACCTTTGTTCTCGACATTTCGTTTATTAAACCAAAAATAACGGAGACATTTAAAAAGTGGTAATAATTATGAAAATATTTAATATATATTCTCATCGGTATATTTATAAAATAAATATCGATTCTTTTCAATATGGGGTTTTCTGCATGACTTTTATCAACCTTTCTGCAAATAAAAAATCGTACAGAATAAGTAATTAAATATTCTGCAGAGATTCATCGATATAGATATATTTTAATAAGTGTAACAGATGATGATACTTAGACTGAGATTAATTATTGAAAATGTCAAAGATAGATAAGTAGGTATTATACATGTATGACATGTATAGTATTTAAAGAATCTAATGCAATATGTTCTATATCTTTCACTTATTCCGAGTATTGGGTGGTCAATAAGTAATATTAAAATTATATAATAATATACAATTTATATGTATTTATTTTTATATAAAAATTATTTTATCTTGTTTATTAAGAAGAAAAAAATATATATATGCGTAAAAAGATATCAAATATTTGTTTTCAATAGAAAATAAAAGATAGTGTTCGTTATTGATCTTAAATATATGAAATTCGATAAATTTCTATATAAACAAAATGTCGAGTATTTTGAAAGATTAATTTGTGACGAAATTTTCGTCACAACTTATTGACCAATAGGATATAATAAAAACATTGCGAAATGTTTGGATCAAATTTTTAGCCTATAAAACTGACAAATCCCAACAGCTGTTTTCTTCTCGTGATACACTTTGTTTTGCACGATATCAAAGTGTATTGACGTTTTCGATCGACCTAAAATCCTTTTATGTATATATATATATATATATACGTATACGTATGTGTGTGTTATAATTACTTTAGATAACGATATCTGGTACTCGTGATAGATGATAAAGTCTTTATCTATTTATATATAAAATCATGTAAGGATATGAATACTCAATTTATCCCTAACAAAAGTTTATAACACGTTTGTGTATTGTATATATATATATATTATTTACTATGAATTAAAAGAAATAATAGAACAATTGTTTAATCATTTAATCATTCAAAAAAAAAATTTATCTATGATTAATAATAGAAATTATATAATACAATATTAAAACGTGTTGATGGTATTTAAATGATTCAATTATTTCTAACTATTATCGTCTGTTTTCTATCAGACAAAATATAGAGACAGTTGGTATTAAACAAGAATCTGTATAAAATGAGATAACACCAGAAACATATTTGTATTTATTTTTCTTACGGCATATACGTACTGTTTCTACCAAAGAAACCGTGTTTGCTTGTTATAAGCGTACAAATAAAGATATGTATTTGAATTTATTGTTGTTTGTGAATTAAACATTGATAATAAATTTTGATAATGCAATTGAAACGAGTAGGAACAAATAATCTAGTAGTCGTAATTCAAAAAGATTTTCTTTTTTACATTCTTTTTTAAGATTAATCTAATAATGATAAATTAATGAAATGTAATCATTTGGAATTTATGTTTCAGGACTAAGCGCATGCGAAAGGAAGTCTTTTATATTCTTAAGGAAGGAGCTACCGGTACGACTCGCTAATATTATGAAAGAAATACATTTGTTACCCGATAATTTATTAAAAACGCCTAGCGTTGTAATGGTCAATAATTTATACGTCACATCGTTCGAGGAAATAATACATTTCGAAAAGTCCGAAGTAAACGAAAGTACTTTGGATAAGTGAGTTTATTATTATTATTATTATTATTACTAATTAATATTAATTTTTATTTATTTTTTTTTTTTAATTAATTAACGTTCAAATTAAATTCGATAAAAAATTTCCATTTGTTTCCTAGGTTTTGTCAAGCATTGATCAAAATAAGAAACAGGCATAGCGATGTCGTTCAAACCATGTCTCAGGGTGTTCTTGAATTGAAGGATTCTTACGACATTGACGTTCAAACGGAAAACAGCATCCAGTATTTCCTCGATAGATTTTTCATGTCTAGAATTTCAATCCGTATGCTTATCAATCAGCACAGTAAGTTTATTATATCATTCTTATTTTGATTAATTTATGTTGTCGCTATGTTTGAGATAATAAATTAATATATTCGTTAACGTAAATTATTGTTTCATTTAAGCTTTACTTTTTGGTGGGATATTAAACGGTCATAGCAGACATATAGGATGTATAGACCCATCCTGTGATGTTATTAGCGTTATCAAAGACGCCTACGAGAATGCACAGTTTCTATGCGATCAATATTATCTGGCTAGTCCGGCGTTGAATGTGAAGCAACATAACGGCAAGTTTGAAAAATGTTGATTGTTCTAAAGTAGCAGTAAGTGTTTATCGACACATAGGTCTCATATATTATTATTTATTTCTTTTTCAGTAGGTATAGTAAATTAATTTGATCAAAAGTAAATAGCATTAAAGAACACCTAACTACTAGATGATTGATAATGAAATAAAATGTAATTACTGATTAAGACGGAAAGATAAAAAGATATTAATCGTAACTGTTACAAATATTATCTTTTCAGAACTTGAACGAGGAAATGAAATACGAATAGTTTACGTACCGAGTCATCTGTATCACATGCTATTTGAATTATTCAAAAATAGTATGAGAGCAGTTATGGAATATCACGGATCGGAATCTGACAATTATTACCCGATCGATGTGACGGTTGTACGGGGAAAAGAGGATATATGCGTGAAGGTGATTAGAGTTTAGGAGAGATATACATAGTTATATAGATAACTATGACTACAAAATTGAGATATATATCGAAGGAGATCGGCTTAGTGTTCACTATCGAATTTTATTAGATATCTGACCGTGGCGGTGGGATACCTCGTTCGCACACGGATCATCTTTTTAAGTACATGTATAGTACAGCACCACAGCCAAGCAAGGCTGATGCACATACTGTCCCTCTCGCTGGTTATGGTTATGGTCTTCCATTATCACGTTTGTACGCTAGGTATTTTCACGGTGACATCGTTTTGCTAAGCTGCGAAGGTTACGGTACTGATACGATTATTTATCTCAAGGTAATTATTTTTCTTTTTCTTTCCTTTTTCTTTTTTATTATCTTCAAAAATACACGAATATAGATATAATAGAGATTGTTTTTTTTTAATTTCTTTTCTTTTCTTTTCTCTTTCATCATAGGCACTTTCCAACGAGGCCAACGAATTGTTACCGATATTCAACAAAACTTCATCAAAGTTTTATCGGACCCCAGTTCCTACGGCTGATTGGAGCAGCCAATGTGGCGGCGGCATGGCCACGAGACAACTCAGGATGAGTTATAATCAAGGACACAGGTTACCTCATGGTATGGAGGTCGGTCATTGCTAACGGAATTTTTTTTTTTTTTTGTTACCTATCTATAATACCTTTATTTTATTTTATTATAAATTTAAATTTATGATATTAAAAGATAAGAAAAGATAAAAAAAAACCAAACAAAACAAGACAAAAGAAAAAAAAAATTTTTAAAAAAAGAAAGAAAACAATTGAATGATATATTTTAAAACATCGAATATAATTACTTTTTTTTTTGGGTAAAATTTGAGTATCTCAGCATAGTCTTCTCGTTTGTTTTCATTATTTCAGTCAGATACTTCGAAATGAGCTTCGGACGAGATAAATATCCAGTAATGGCATAATTATTAGCGATCTGAGTAATACGAGATCTACGGATACTATAATTTCGATGTTATCGCGGAATATATAGAGGTTTTATCTTACGATTAGGTTCTGTAAGAGATAAAAATATTCACGGCATAAATAAAATGAAAACTCAACTGAGATTTCTTTTTTTTTTTCGAATTTTAACGTCTCACCTCACGTATTGCAAATTCGTGTGAGATATTACATATCAGAATGAAGGAAAAAGAAAAAACAATTGTCCCCTCCCATAATCAACAGATTATTCACCCGAAATTGTTGATAGTTATTTTGACAAAAGAATAATAATATTCAATCGAGTTTAATTTAATTTTAATTCATTGTCATCGATGGTGGATCGCATAGTGAGCAAAATAGAAAACAGAAGTAAGAAACAACAACACAGTAAAACAAATAATTAATCAACCGGTATTATCTCTACTTATATAATTGTACATATATTATGATTTCTGCTTACTCGATCATTTGTTTCCTCTTATTTTAAGGTCAACGATGAATAGGAAGCTTTCATCTTGACAATGTACGATGCATTTTTTAATTGAGAAAGATAATTATGTTATTAATTCAAATGTCATTTGACGAAGAATTATAGAATCCATATTTATGTTACTTTTTGTGGATTCTATCAAATATACAGATATATACCCACAAAACGCAGACTGTGATGTAGTAGGCAATTTTAATTTTTAACTGTTAGTAGACGACTTGAAAAAAGAAAAAAAAAACTTGTTAATTGTTAACAACGCTGCACAACGCGTGTGTATATCTCATATGTAATAATATTTAAAAAGAAAGAAACAAACAAATTATAATTTTACCTGTAGCTTAAATATATGTGAGAGAGAGAGAGAGAGAGAGTCGCTTTACGTCTCCCATACAGAAAGTATTTTCTATCGTAGAATAATAATTCATCTAACAATTTAAAAAAAAAAAAGAAAGAAAAAAGATGAACGTTAAATATTTTCAATAATACCTCAATTTTTAATAAGGACATTTTATAAGGAGTAAGCTTCAAGAATAATGCAAAATCGATCGTTTTTCTTTTATACGAAAAACTTTATCCTTGCGAGATATTCCCGAAAGTAAATAATACACAGGATTGTAGTTTTTTAACTTGTACTTGGCATTAAAGAAAAAAAGAAAAAAGAAAGAGAAAAAAAATCAATAAGCATAATATTCCAAGATGATCCATCATATTTTCTTTGTTAAAATATCATATATCATGCTCGTTTGATTTCTTCGAAAGTGGAGTTAATATGCATGTGAATAATACCAAAACAATTTACGATTAGAAATCTAAGTTTTTTTTTTTCTTCTTTTTTTTTCTCTTTATTTTTACAATTAAATTAAATTAATTAATTATTAAATTAATTAATTAATTAATTAATTTAACAATTAAATAAAAATATTTCATATATAAATATTCCATATTTTTATTTAATTGTTTTTTATTTTCCTTGTTTCGTTTACCTTTTAATCGCAATTGCAATTTTAATTTTGTAGTCAATTTGTATTTTAAGAAAATTTATTAACTACTACGGTGTACTCGTGATAATAAAAAGAAACAAGTGTAATTTATAATCGTACTAAATTAAGCGAGAATGTGTATGTTTGTTACTTTTTACAATGGTTTGTTTTTCGTTAAAATTCTTTTCTCCTTTTCTTTTCTTTTTTTTATTTTCTTAAAATATAATTTGAGAAATAATTTCCATCAAAATATCCTGTTTTGTATATATAAATATATTATAGATTGTAATATTGTAATAATGAATGATAAAAATGTCATAGATTATCGTACTTATTACGAGAGAAAAAAAAAATGCTATAGAAATTTTCATGCGCATTGCATGATATTGTAAAACATTGTTAATAAAGAAATTACAATAGAGACTCTTATATTTTTAAAATTTTATTTTTATGGGATATATTATAGGTCCTTTAACGTTTATCGGTTTTCGATCGATGGTAAATAATTAAACAAATTGAATTATACGTCGGTGTATATTTTTTTATTACGTTGTTGGCCATGCATACCAAGATTGAAAATAATAATTTGTCCTCTATATATATACTCGTACATCTTTCTTTCATTTTGAATATAATAAAAAGTACATTTTTTTAATTGATATAACAATATTTGATTTTATAAAATAAGTTGAGGTTTTTTTTTCCCTTTATATACATACCTGTCTTGATTTATTATGATTTTACAGGTGTTTCGGCAATTTTGCTTGTTTTTGTTTTTTCTTTTTATTTTTTACATAAACAATTACGATGCATCATAATCGTTTTGTTTTCTATCGATTTATCAATTATATTTATAAGAAATAACAAACTATATATATATACAAGTGCCGCACACACACATTAAGATTTATCGTTATTATTTGAATATATTGTTATAATTATTGTACAACATTGCTAATTAAAAAAAAAGAAAAAAAAAATAACAATAAAAGAGATTAAAAAGAAAACATATTTGAACGGGAAGAAAACGTTCGTTAAACGAATTAAAACAAAGAGTCAATTCTATAAAAAAGAAAGATAAAAAAAAGACGGAGAAAAATAATTAATTAGTAAGAAATTAGCGGACGCAATTAATGACGTAACAATTTCTAAAATTTCCAAATGCTTTTTCCCTTCGACTTTTCTTCTTTTCTTCCCCCTTATTTTGGTTTAAATTTGGCACTATAAAAGTATTTTGTTGTTGATAACAATGAAATAATTACGTACGTTACTATAATTTTATATAAGAAACTACTACATCTATATACAGATATATATATATATATATATCTGTATATACATGATTTTAATTTATCACAATATTAATTATTAATTAGCAATTTTTTTCTATATCCAAAAAGAGATTATACCGATTAATCGTCGTTCGTTAACTCCAAAAATACAATCTCGTTTATTGTTTTAAACTTCATACGTACAAGTTTCAAGAGGTATTTTTAAGATTGCATGTTTTTTGTTGTTGCTGTTTTTGTCGTATGAAAATTAGATACATCTTTTTCTTCTTTTATGTTTTTTTTTTTTTTTAAATACAATGAAATTTTACACAGCTATCAAGCTTTATTATTTTGTTGTTGTTGTTGAGTGAACGGGAAAAAATTAGCATGGAATCGTCAATATTATTTCTTTTTGTTATTTTTCTATCTCATTTTTCTCTTTTAACATTAAATGTTTAATATATTATTTTATATTATATTATTCCATTGTGTTTGCACAATTTGTGTGATCTTGAAGAGAACATGACCAGGCATTTGCAAAAAAGAAAAAAGATAGTAATTATTTATATTCAATGAAGATACTATTCGTTATCTATGCTATAATATTATACATTTACAGCATGGCAGTGGTACTATAACCCACAATTCATTGTTTTTTTTTTTTTCATTTTTGTTGTTTTTGCTTTTATGTTTTTTTGACATATACTCTACAAATTGTAAAATTTATTTTCTTGATTCCAAGTGATAAATCACAGTTTTCATTGATCTTAATTCTTTTTTCTTTTTTTTTAATTACTCGTTTATTTTCTTTGGTCTGTGATTCAATCATCGAGACATGCATAAATCACTACTGCAGATCAAAACAACGCGTCCATTAATATATTTTCATCAATTTTTTCCTCATATCACAAATGTGTCTTGATTTCTTCATTTATTCTTTTTCTTTCCCTTTATTTTTCTTTCTTTTCTTCTGCTGCAATACTCTTTTACACGATCGAAAAAAACAAATGCTTTCGATTGAATTGTACGGAAAAAAAAGGAGACAAAAATATTGAGAGATAATTACACGACCACGACCATGACCACGATTACGACCACGACCACGACCACGACCACAACCAATGGGGGATCAGAAAATCGAAATTATATTCAAGATTCGTAAACACGATTCGCGTTGCCTCTTTTTAAAAATATCGTTTATATTCATGACTCTAATGCAATAAATTAATTTACGTTTTCTTTTTTTATTCTTTGCATTTTAATCTAATATTAATCTTTAAATGCTTTAACCTATGTACAAAATAAAATATAAAAAAAGAAAAAAGAAAAAACGAGCGAAAAGTAAAAAGACAAATACACAAATAGTTTTATCATAATTTAAAGATCCAAAGCTTTTTAAAATCATTGGTAAATTCATATATGTCAACTCTCTTATAGTGATATTTATAATAATAAAATTAAAACACAAATTCCAATTGATACATATGCATATACATATATATGGTTTGGTTTTTCTTATTCTCTTTTTCAATTTTATTCTATCATCGACAGGTTGCGTACCATCCATCCCAGCAAAAATTGATTCGTTTCTAATCTGGTTTAAAGATAGAAAGAGATAGATAGATAGATAGATAGTGATAGAGAGACAATGAAAATAATTAATTAGATTACGAGGGATTAATCCGATATGGGGTACGAAAGATGGTACACCATATGACAATGACACATAGTATGGAATCGTAGTGTGATTAGGTATAACTCTCTACAATATGTTTCTCATACGACGTTAGTATAATTAATTCCTAAAACATATGTTCTACCCAAATAGTTGCTTTACAATAATTAATTACTCTTCATAGTCTATCAAAATATTCATCACAGTGCTACGGACACAAGTATTTGTTGTGTTCTTTATGTTTATACGTGTAAATAATGATTCTTCTTTATTTTATTACTTTTTTTTCTTTTTTTTTTTTATAATAGTTAATTAAGGAAATATCACATTACCAGGCCACTCCCTGAAAGCAATTTAATGCCAAAAGGGACAAATTTCTGTGCCTACTATTTAAGATAAAAAGAAAATAATAATAATAATAACAATAATATAAAGAACTATACATATGTATATACATATACATGTGCATATACGTATATATATATACATATTTATAGATATTTATAATTATTATTACGTTCTCCGTTTGGTCTTGGAATAAAAGAAAGCATATTGTATGTGACAAATTTAATTTTTTTTTAATTTAACTCCGAATAGTAATAATAATAATAATAATAAATTCCAACTTATTTTTATGTGTATTTTTATTTTTATTTTTTTTTTTATTATTTTCAAAGAACACAGTAGTATCACAAACTTTATAACTTTCTACCATAATATATGTATATATAAATATATATATATACTAGATTAAAAATATCTCAACGAGAGGTCCGATATTTTGATATTTCCTATTTATTTATTTAATTTCTTTTTTTTTTATCACTCGTTTCTTTCTCGTTTATTAGGGTTAACTACTACACACAGAGATGGCAGTATTATCCCATTTAAAAAATCTTAGTTGACTTTACAATATTAGACTATATTTACAGAGATTAATCGAAAGAATGAGAGACACATTTCCAAGGAGATCATATAGCTTGCGACAAATTTCGATGTCATAAAGAATTAAATGAAAATGTAATTGCTTCTTTTAACCATATCTTCATTTTTCGCAATAGTTACAAACGTTTAATCAACAAAATAAGAATGAAACGTAACAACACGATAGGGAAAAATGTATGTATTGTTTTTCGAACGAAAAAAAAAAACCGATCGTTTGAAAGATTCGCAAACTAAAATAAGATACGACTTGGACGAAATATAATTGTTATCCAATTAAATTAAATATCAAGAAAAATAAAATGAAAGAAGAAGGGACAAATGAATCTTTCATATATGTATATATAACAGATGTAACTTAACATGTAGAAGAACACATACCACCTTTCTAAACCCAAAAATAGAGAAACAAAAATGAATAAACAACGTAGAAGAAACTAATCGCAAGCTAATGCTACTAAGCACATCCCACGTCATAAATATATTTTAAAACATACCATAATCAGAGAGAGCAAAGATCATATGAGTGATCAATTATTCCCATAACTTTCAAACTGATTATTATTATCGTCTCCCTTTAGTGTACCAACGTCAATTTTATTTTTTTTTTCTTTTCCGATACGTTATCCCTCTTTCTTGTTTGTGTGTGTGTTGTGTGTATTATAAGAAAAAAAAAGAAAAAAAAAAAGAAATATTTTTTCTTTTCCTTCTTCTTCTTCTTTTTCTTCTTCTGTTCGCATACACAATACGACGAATCAAACCTCGACATGAAGGGGACTAGGTGGGCGGAGCGATCGGCAGCAACCCCATGGAAAGAGCCACGTGGCTCAGCACCTTGGTGAAAATTTTGGATTTGTAGGGCCATGAATATAACTTCTAAGTTCCTTTGGTGGTTCTGATCCAAAATCTGATGCTGTATCTACATCGGATTTGCGACAAATGATCATACGTATGTCTGTATGTAGATAAATCTTTCCTGATTTACCAGACATGAATCTGGAAGAAAAGTAAATAAATTATTATTGATATAGAAGAGATAAAATCTCGGAATACCGATTATATGCGTTCCAATAAAAAATTTCACATTTCGTATGCGGTTTACCTAAAATCACGCAATCCTAACGCGTATGATTTGTAATAATATTCTTACCTATAGACTGGAAATTTTGGCAAAGAACGCTATAATCGCAGGTACGCTTATAAGAAAAGAAAATAACGCGTATTATGTACCTAAGGTGTACGAGGTAGCGTAAAGTTTTATCCCGTAAAGTTCTTTGACGTAAAAAAGTATGAGATCGTGGCGGCATGTCGGAAAGATCATACAGAACTACGAACATCTTGACGACTGTACCCAATGGATTAAGTAGGGTTACTTGAATGGTACCGCTTCTGGGTACCTGATAACCCTTCTTTCCTAGATTAATATGAGCCTATAATAAAAAGGAAAGAGCAGTGTAAGCGGGAATAGCTTTTGTGGAAAAAGAAAACGTTCAAGACAATAGATAATTGAAAGTGGAAAAGAATGGACGGACGTACGAGGTACGGTGTAGAGACTTTGTCATTGTCTCCGAGAGTATAGAAGAACACAGTAACTGGAAGCTTTCGATGTTTAGGACAGAAGGAACCACTCGCACCGAGTTCCGCTGTGAACCCGTGAACAGTCGATACTGGTTCGAGTCTCCCGTTTAAAGCTGATTCCTCGAAGCTGCCCAATAGGGCATGACTCTGTGGCCTGTTTCGCGAGGTCGAACGTCTTCTCGGGGGTTCTTCGCCTTCGCAAGTATTCTCTGTTTCTCGATCAGTTTCCTCCAACGAAACCGCACCTGGACTTGGTGGCGTGTTCAGTTCAAACAGCGCACTTGTTTGAGAAAAAATGAAAATATCATTAAAGGATTATTAAATAGGAACAAATCTTTGGACTGATTATCATAAATGGTAGTTGTAAACGGTTAGTAATAGTGTACCTTCTTTTCGAGGAAACGGAATTTAAGCTACTGTCGTAGTCGAAACAGCAGCTACCTCTTCTCAATGGCGCGGGACTCGAGGTTAAAGGTAATCCAGTCCTACTATGGAATACCATCGACGCTGCATTCTCTAAAGACCTTCGAAACCTCTCTTGTTCGATTGCCGAAGGAACCGCTTTGTCAATATTCTCATCCTCCTCGATATTGCTACTTAAACCAGCAGCTTTCTGATTGTTAGTTCGTATTTTGGAAGACGAAAAACTGCTTTGCAACGACGAAATTGGCGTTAAGCTGCTGATATTTTTAACCGCGGATGGAACAGGTTCTTTATTATGTGCTTTATTATCTCGATTAGTTTGATCTTCGCGTTCATCTTTATCCTCCACGGTAGTTTGATTTGTACTGTACAGCCTGTTCACGTTTATACGATGATCCTCCGTGTAATTTGTACTATGAATCCTTGAGTTTTGATGTGCGCCATTTGTACTAGAATCTAAAGACATAGGTTCCGCCGATCGTTCATCGTTCTTTCTTTCCGTCTCATCGTGAAAATTCGAAAAATCTATCTTTCTCTTGACCTTGACCTCTCTCAAATTACATGTCGTATTATCCACCGAATTACCGGTTTGGGCGTTATTGGAAGATAAATTTAAATTTACACTGTTCATCAAACGTTGCGAAGAATTTCGCAAGCATTGTTGCTGAAAATGATCTTCCGTCGCAGTGCATACTTTCTTCTCTTGTTCCTTTTTAAATAGCTGACGAAAACGATTGAATTTCTTGTTCAATACCAATGGTAAAGACTTGTCGTCTTCGTTAGGTGCAATTCTCGAATCGTGTTCAAGTTTTTCGATCGAATTTGGCTGCTCGAACCGTGAATTAGTTTCATTATCAACTTTTGAATTTACCACGGTACTTTGAGATCTGGTCCCGTTACATATATCCGTTAAACCTTTCCGATCTCTGCTAGTTCGCAATATGGCCCCCAATAATACATCTGCCTTGTTCGATACACTTTGCAAACAATCGACCGTATTACCACCGCCGACACGTTTGTCCGTTACGCAAGATTTATCGCTTTTCGATTCATCGTTGACATAATTACCAAGTTTGTCTTTCCTCTCGTGGATTGGATTGTATATATTCTTACTGCCATAAACACGATCCAACGCGACGTTTTTATCGGCCAATCGATGCTCATTTTTCTTGCAATATCCATGATTGCAATTTTCGCAAGGTTTAGTCCGTGCATCAACGTGATTGACAACGAGATATTCGTTCGAACCCATATTGGTGGGAAATTTAACTGCAACTTTTTCAAACGAGCCATCCTCCACAGATTTTTCATATCTATCGCGTCTTTTGATAGTTTTCAAAGGAGTCCTTTTACGTCCGGATGGTGTCCTGGCTCTTAACACGGCCAAAACCTCGTCGAATTCGCGCTGGCTTAGTTCCAAATTGCAGTTTTTAAACTTGACCTCGTTGTCATGCTGATCCTGAGATTTCAAGTTCGTGTCTTTGGCTTTACCATTTTCAACGTAACTGTTGTTGGGCGAGACACCTAGAACACGACTTGGTACTCTGCTAAACCAATCCAGTATACCACCTTCCTCTCTGGATTTATCCTTGTCGCATTGTTGTCCTTCGGGAAAAGATAATTTAGACATCATTTGATTTAAATCTTTATTAGGTTTTCCACGATTTTTCGGATTATCATCGATTCTAAAAGAAGTTTCCTTACCATCGCCATATCCAAACCCGTTTATCGAGGATTTCGGTCGAGTTTGGTGTACCGTACAAGGTGATTCAAAGGTATCGTGTTTAGGTTTCAAATAAGAGTTCTCTAACGTCGACGGTCCTGGATTGGATTCGTGAAAAGGGGTAGCTCGTTTGAAGGGATCTATCACAGGTGGTGTAGGAACGGAATACATCCTCGATGAGGAGGATAATCCATTGAAACGTCCTTCCTTTGGTCCTCGCAAACTTTGAAAGCCGCATTTCCCATTGGCGCCGCTATTGTTCCAGGATTCAACGAATGACCACGGTAAGGAAGAATTAAATGGTATGAGGTTATCGAAGAGACCGTTCTTTTCCATCGATTTATTTTCAGCCGGTGTACTAGCGCAATTGATGTTCTTACGAAAGCCACCGCTGGTACCACCACCACCATTTCCACCATTTCCACCATCACCACCACCACCACCGCCACATCCTTTCTCCGAACGCCGTGTTTTCTCTTCGGTAACTAGCTCGCACGATTTCGCTTCGGCACCGTTCATGCGTTCACTATTGTCGAGTGTACGCTTGTAACGTTTCTCAACGTTACCATCTCGTTCTTCGATACTCAACTGTGCTTTAAAGCAACGCTCGAGATTGTCGGAATTAAGATTATTGCGACTCCTAAGGGTATTATCTTCAAAACGATTATGATGATGTCCGTTTGTAAACTTTATACCCGAAACTCCACGATTATTTAACATCTCCGATGACGATCTGGGATAACTCGAGCTCGAATTAGTAACGGAACGATCGTTATCCCTTTGCTGTTCTCTAACAATTGATTCACGAACAGACGGCAGTGGCATAGCCTGTAACGTTACGCAGGAATTGATATCCGGTGGACCGCAAGGAAGGGATCTACGACGTTTTCTCTCGCCTATAGGCCTAGCAATCGATGGGGAAGGTGGTGAAACGTCTTCCTCTTCGCAACGACAATGATGTTTTCCTGGCTTGTTGCACGGTGTTTGTAGCCTATCATCCAGCAGTACTGTTTCAACATATACCCATAAATATTTACATTTTATTTACCGTCTCGTTTAAAAATTCTGACAATATCGTTGAGAAAATAATAATAATAAAAAAAAAGATAAGCATATTAAATCATCTAATCTTATCTGCTTACCCGGCATGACAAGATTGTCGGTATTTTGCGAAGAGTTGGTCGAGTTTACCGACACGGGAATCGTTTTGGTTGGAGTCAGGGCCCTAGCAACATTGGTCTCCTCATCTTTTTCCTTGATTGGGTGTAACGGGCAGCTAAGTATTGGCACCTCTTCCATCCGTGGCAATGCCCAGACGGTGACCTAAAATTGACATCAGAAATCCTCTTCAGGTCCATTAAATGCATTCACAGAGCTCGTATAAGATTGGGTAGTCAGTGATTCATCTGCTGGTTAAAAGTAGGTATGGTTAGTGTCCTCGGGCACTAAAATAGAAGCGAGGAAGGTAGTACGGTTCGTTTACGAGAAAACCACCATGCGGATGTACGGGGTGATACGATGGTATCTTTATCGAATAGAAGCCTGGGTGTCCGAGAGTCGATGTCTGTGATTAACAACGATGATCGATTTCCCGAAAGGATCATACGTTTTCTACGTAGACACTAAGATAGGGAGAGAGAGAGAAAGGGAAAGAAAGAGATAGATAGTGGAAACATCTCGGTAACAACGTCAAATTGCATCTAACACCCTGTATATATCGCGGATGGTTCAATGGACGCTGTGTGATCTCGCTCTTTGAAGAGATACGCGAGAAATAACAGATTACTTCCGACGCTCTTGTTATATATGCGTACGTATGTACATACATTAGGTATATATGTGTAATAACACGTAGAAAACATTATATACGAAAGACGTCTGCCTATAAGGATCTCAAATGCAGACGTTCACTCGAATTCTAACGAGTAAAGTGTCTTCTTCTTCTTCTTCTTCTGCTTTTTCTTCTTCTTTTTGGAGATACGATAGATATGTATTACAAATAAATCGTGCAATCCAAATACACACATGTGGTTCATGTCCGTAGGATGGACTATATATTCGAAGAGAATAATAAAAGATTCGAGCTAAAATAACGTGTTCTAATAATTTTCATAAAAAAAAACATTCAAGCGAAAATAAAGTAATCACAAAACAATGGCAAATAATTTCTTACCTTGATGGAACTTCCATCGCCGTTACCGGCAAGTGGAAAGGTATGTTCAACCGGAGAATCATTAAATTTCCTAAGATTATCCTCGTTGTGCGGTACGACCCTGGTTGCCACGTAATTCGGTTCTATTCCGTTACTCCTGGACCACCAGGCGGCAACTTGACTAAAGTGTAATCTAGAACGGACTGCTTGATAAAGTCCTTGGAAATTCATCGTTTCCGGGCTCCTGTAGAACGTGGTATTGTCACTGTTTGTCGTATCCGAATGAATAATCATTTGACTAAATATACGAATTTATGTATTTCTATATATATCTATATATGAAAATGTAGGATTATAAGTATCGGTTTACAACAAACTTACTTGCTTGGTATAACGCAGATGCACCAATACTCCAACAAAAGTTCGGAAGTTTGTTGCCATGGTGAGATGGATAAGGACGGTACAGGGCAAATCGGGTGCTTGCTGGTGGCTTTTGCTAAGCCACATTGACAATTGCTGCAGAGTAGTACTTCAACGCATAGGAACGATCCGATCGCGGTCCGATCAGCAAGTTCTCGAACTAGGACAAGGTACCGGTTGCACTGTATGTACCGATAATAGAAATTATATCTATTAGAATGAAAGAGAAATAGAAACAGTTTTTTACGCATATTTATATATATATATACACACACATACGTTACAAATCTAGATAATTTACATGTATAAGTTTAAATCCATAGTCGAGTTTATCGATATCGATATCGGTGGTTAAGAAGAGACCAGATTATTCGTTCCCGATCCCGAAAGTTAGCGAATTAAATTTGATCCTTAGGAAGAGAGATCCAATTACAACAACCTATGGTTATCGAATTCGATATCCCAAAAATTCTTTCGATCTCTTTCTATAAACAGTAGAGAAAGAGAGAGTTTCGAATAATAATATTACTTTTTTTTGTTTTTTTTTTAACCAGAAAACCACGATTCTTCTAACAGCAATAATACTACAACACGCGATCTATCTGTGTGTTCTATGTTTTTCCACGTAAGTTAAACTATCTCGTGTACTCTGAAAACCATACCCGCAGATCAGAGGAGGAGAGACACGTGTGGTCTGACAATGAGAGAAATGCGTGTTGCGAATCATGAGTCATACCTTCACGTGTATCTTACAAGAAGGTAGTACGATTCATCGTCTCGCGTGACCCGTCTTTTCCTGGAATCGTACTTTACAATCGTACAACGTGCAAATGTACAACATCTGTTCTATCTTAGAAATGCGAATTGTAGAACTTGCTTTTAATGATCAATCTAATCGAATGATCTATTCAAGATTCTCCGTTACAGAAAATAAATGGCTATATATATGTATATATTTATATGCGAGTTATTAGTTCATTAAATCGATTAATTGCACGAAACAAAAAGTAGAGAGAAAAGAAATTGATAAAGTAATTATTATACATCGTCTCATCATTCATTTTATTATCGATCTGCTATAAAAATTGATCTCCTTAACGTTGAGACTAATTATTGAATCAATTTATTTGAAATATATCAAATTAAGTATCGATCAAGTGGTTGTTTGTTAATAAAATTTGTAAACACTTTAAAAGTAAAATTAATCACTACAACCTACGAACATTTAACATCATATTAGGTTTACAACTTTGCTTCCGTCGTTTTTTCCTAATGACTATAGAATTTATTATCCGCAATGTTTCTTTTTTCTTTTTAAACGAATTGACGAAAAATCAATCAATTCTGAAATTGGTTTTACTATTTTTTACCGACATACCAAATAATTGTCCTCTTCGCAAACGTGGTTGTTCGGGAAAGGTTGCAAAGGCGGTGCACAATGCGGGCCCTCTTTGTACCCACGAGGGGGACCCTGAATCCTCCCTTCGCACACAAGGACTCCAAGAGCTCGGAACATACTAAGTATACCGCCTCGACTACCAACCCCATTTGGGCTGGGAGTGCTTCCTGTCACCGCACCTAGGCAGTGCATTCCTATAACAAAGTCAAATGCAAATAAATTAATAAATAAATCCTATAAAGTAATCTCGTATTTATAAATATATCAAAAAGATTTCACAAAAATTATGGATCAACTGAAATGAAGTAATAAGGGAAATTAATTTTACTAAAAAATGTTTATATATTCTTATTTTCTTTACTATATATTCTATATTGACGTGTTAGAATATTTTTGATAAGATTAATTTTGACAAAAATAATTTCATATAAAAAGAAGCATTTTACGTATTTTTTTCCAATTGAGAAAACTAATAATTCAGATAATTATAGTAAATATAAATTGAATGATTATAAATAAGGTTTCTTTGTTTTTTTTTTATCTATCAGAAATGATCTATTTAATAGCAACCTTTCGTTTGATCCATGATTTTAGATACACCACCCTATACATCAATGTATAATGTTGATTACATTACAATATTGCAAACGATCCGTATTAAATATCAAAGTGAAACCTTGGAAAAGATATTTCCCGATCGCGAGGAATCTTTTCTCAGTTGGTATAATAAACTCGGAGAGTAAGAAAATAATATCGGCTAAATTCGTTTTAACGATCGACTGACACGAGTGAGAGAAGAGGTGAAATTGGCACGAGACCAAAGGGCTTCTCTTCCGTTCTTCTCGCAAGGTCGACTATTCAAAGACAAAGAGACAATGATATTCCCGTTGCTGGTATTCGATATATCTAAAACTAACATAAGTGAGTAATTTTATATATATAGAATTTAACGCGTTATTCTCTCTCTCTTTCTCTCTCGTTATCTTAAATATATTCGATTAAAAGATTAAAAACATTGATTAACATTACACGAAAAAAAAGGTATAACTTTCTTAATGAATTTCGCGATTAATCAACAAACGACATATTTTCTTCAAAAGATGAAAGTTAATTACACGGATTAAAAACTTCGATAATATCTAAAGAACTTTTTTTTTCTTTTTTTTTTTCTTAAAGATCGTAGTAATTGGAAGTATTCAATCTTGTGCACCTTCGAACTTTCCAATCCCATGGTGGAAGCAATTCGACATACAGCTTAACAGGATTGCCGACATTTTAACGATTCGCTCTCTTGAACAAATTGAAATCACCTTCTTTCGTTCATTATCATTTTCTGTCATGACTTGTTTTAATCTCAGATCGAATTATTTATATATCTAATTCATCTTCATCTTCATCTTCATCCTCATTTTCATCTTCGTCTTCATCTTCCTCTTCATTTTCCTCTTTTTCTTTTTCTTCGCCGTTGTCGTAGTCTTCTTCGAAAGGAGAATTTACAAATGTATGTCATTCGTGAGAATAAATCGTGTTGGACGTCGAATTAGCATTACTAATATAACTTCGTTCCTTTCCATATATGTATGTATGTGTGTGTATGCATGTACGGTAAGTGGAATCAAAGATTCCAACCGGATCATAGTTTTTAAGCTTTTTTCTTATTTCCACTGTGATGGGTGATTCAATGAACGAGATAAGAAATTCGAAGGAAAGATCAGTATCTATCTCTATCTCTTTCTCTTTTTCATTTTTGAAAAATGAATGGGTAAGATCGGTGTAAGATTAAATTGGAAAACTTGTTGAATCTAAATAAAAATTGTCGATTTTTATACGAATTTTACTTTTATACTTTTATGTTTCACATTATTTTATTATATATTTTTTTATGAATATAGATGAGGGTTTGAGTCATTTTTCTATGAACACCTCCTCACATTTGTCTAATACTATCAAAGAGTAGTTTTTTTCCGAATGGGTCATCCATTTTATTAACCGTGTTCACGTAACTTGACTTTAATGATTTAAAGGGAACTAGTAATTTAACGTAGTTAGATCGTTGATTTATTATATAAATGTATATTTATATTTTATTTTATTTTATTTCCACATATCATAAAGATATTAGAATTATTTAAATAGAAAATATTTCCGATAAAAAGTTTATATTAATATTACAAAAATATATATGAATACTAATACGTGTTATTTTTTTTCAACGTGGTTTGCGTAAAATAACAAATTAGGGTCAAGAAAAATGTGAGAACGCGTTCGTGGACCAATTATATGCAACATATTCTCTTTCTCTCTCTCTTTCTCTTTCTCTTACAAACTATACTCGACTTTTGTTAAGGGTAAGAAAAGAGAGAAGCGTAAAATACGGAAGAGGAAGAAGAAGAAGAAGAAGAAGAAGAACTTTGGATGCTGGGCTCGTTAGCAAAGTCAATGACCGAGAAAAGCCGTCGACTTTATCTCTCTTCATTCTTTCTTTATCGCAAGAATGAACACACTTTCACGGCAAATGTTGTTGATGATCGGCACAAATGTTCTTTCAATAAAAATTCAAAATCAAAATCAAAATCTGTTCGTTCGTGATCGATAGATCGTTCGATTCCTTTCTTTCATCGACTTCGAGATTTCATCCCCCTGTAATTTTTGATTATTTTAATGTTATACGATAAAATAATCCTTACTTTACTTTATTCGATTCGCGTATTTCACAATGATTATTATCTCTATCGCAGATTTTTACTCGTAATACTTTCTATCGTATATTTTACACATGGGCTTGTTCACTTGAAAACAAAATCAATATCGTCAATATTTTATTTATTAACAGTATCAATTTCGTCGATATTTTTCTTCCAACGTGGCCCCAAGAAAAACCTTGTTTCTGTTTTTGAAAACTAATAGACACTTTATCTATCGAATTACATGCAAATATTCCGTATACCAATTGTCCCCATTTATAAAATCACACGTACAAAAATATATTCATAATATATACGTATCAAATAAAAATGATTAACAAATTTCGTTCAAATATTTTTCTGCTACTTGAAAACAAAGAAATATTATCTATTATATATTACACATAAGTATATTCCATATAACAATTTTCCCACTTAGAAAATCACATACGAAAGAAAGAAAGAAGAAAAAAAAATGATTCGTATTAAACAAAAAGGGTTAATAATTTCGTCAAACACACAAGGTGGCCACCCAAAAAAAAAGAATGAATCTTTTGTTATAATAAAATAAACAAAGAGAAAGAGAGAAGAGATAAAGATAGGGGATGCGTATGGACGTGTAAGGGGTGGCGAGATAGGGGTGGTGGTAAGTCAGGAGAAGTCAGAAAAGATTAGAACGGTTATGTTGTTAAAGTTGTTAAACGATTTATACGAAGAAACGCGAATAAAAGTCAACAAGAGGCCGATGGTTCCGGCTCGCGCGAACTCAACGAGGAATTTGAATAAAGAACGACGCTGCATAAGGTTCTTATACGGTCCCTGGTGTAAAAGGGGGAAGCCAGAGGAGGGAGGAGGGTTGGTTGGTAGGAGGGTAGTTGGAGGGTAACCGGAGGAAGGGTGCTACTCTATACTATCCTCTTTCTTTCTCTTTCTTTTTCTTTTTCTATCTAGTGGAGTGTCGTTCCCCGACGAGTATACGAGAAGAGGGTGATCGTACGTGCGTGTCATGCGCAAAACTTTGAAATCCTCTCTTCGATAGTATCCCTCGGGAACACCCCTCTCTTTGGTGTTAGAGAGAAACGACCGAAACGAATAATAATTAACGCGTAAAGAGGCGATAATTCAATAAACACGAAGCAATACCACACCTAGGATCGATTATTAGTGGTCAATAATGTTTTGTGACGTGTTATTGTTCATGAACGAACGTAAAAAATAATAATTAATATATTTTATATTAATTTATATACGAGTCGATATATAATTAATTATTTAATAATAATTTTTTATATCGAGTTATATATACAAGTGTACATTTTATTTGATTATAACGATAATTATGAAACTGTATTAATAATAAATCATAAAAAAAAGATATTAATAAAATGTATTCTATTACAATTTATGTAATAATAGTAGACGCTAAAATCAAATATTTTATAATATATTTCTATGCAATTATTAGCTCAATTGTACCGTTAAATGAAAATTAATATATTCATGGGATTTTATTGTTGATTAATTAATCGAATAATCCGTCTAGGTAAGAAAAGAAGAAAAAAATAATTCAGCTTACGTATACAATTGCACAGTTATTTTAACGCGATCAACGTCCTAGAGAATCTACAACGTTACACGTACATCATATTCACACACACACACACATACATATATATAGTTAGTCGTAACATATATGTATAATACAAGTATACACACACGTTGAAAGGAGCACCTCGGATGCACGAGGTGATTGCACTCGAGAACCGTGCTTCGAGCTTCGAGCTTCGATGCCGCCGACAAAAGCGAAAAAGCTTCTTTTTCTCCCTTGGAAAGAAGAACCCGAGAGAACCAGCTGCTGCGTATAGGGGGAAGGGAGGGAAAGAAGGTGTTCTGCCTCGTTGCGGGAGGTTGACGAGGGTAAAACAGAAGGAGGAGGAGGAAGAAGAGAAAAAGCAAAAAAGCATAAAAGTAAAATGAAAAAAAGGAAAGAAAAAAGCAACTTTCCCTTCGAAAATACAATAATACGAGTATGTGTTAATTTTTTACTCGAAGGACACAACACATTTGTATATGAACATTTTTATACTTCATATTCTCGTTATTTACATATAATAAATCGAGGAACAAAGTCTAACGAACGAATATATATAAAAATAAGTAATATTATTTAAAAAAATCATGATATATATATATATATATATATATACGATTTCGTAAGATATTTTTCTCCGATAAATTATGATAAATGTCTCGTACTTTTTCACATTAAACGAATTTTTTTTCTCGCCATTATCGACTCGTCGCGAGAGTTATTCACGATTCGAGGTCATGGTTATCCAAAAAGAGCAAACGATTATTTTGCAAGAACTATCTCTTCTCGTTTCTAGTATAATAATAATAATTATTATTATTATTATAATCAAATTTTTGTGTTATTAAATTTTATATTTGATAGTAAATCCTTTTACCCCAAACGAATGACTTTTTCCCCAAATGTTTCATTCGAGTTTCTTTGTTACTAATCACGCGCTATCTTTTTTTTTATTGATCACTTACATAAAAATGTCTCCATTCTGTTAATTGTCACTTCGATTGAGATATTAATAATGCCGTACAGTAACTAACCGGTTGTTTAACGATCGTTAAATTATTTATCCGAGAAGACAAAATATTCCTGCCAAGTGGCACCAAGTTTCTCCGTGATATATTACCAATATATTTTACAAACTAATCTTCTTCGATGATATTTTTTATTTTCCCCCTCCCACCCCCGTGTAATAAATACACATATATTTGTAGAAATAAAATAAAATAATAAACGAATTGTTTCCAGTAAAAAACAAATATGAACTTTGAAATTATACGTACATAATTCTACGATTTTTTTTAAATCAAAATTACCAATAATAGTTGGCAGAAAAAATAATTAAATACTCGCTCTTCGATATAAGAAAGAAAAAAAAACAACCCTAAAAAGGATAACTACTACAAAGGAATAAATCTAAGAAAATGAGTTGATCAAATTTATGATTAAATCGAGAATGGAAAGAGGACAAGGACGAAATGAGGAAAGAGAACAAAAAAAAAAAACAAAATAAGAATAAAAAAAAGTAAGAGAGAGAGAGAGAGAGAGAGAGAAGGAGAGTTCAATAACCCAGGAAAGGAGGAGAGGACTGGCTCGATGATTCTCGTCCTTTTTGTCAAGTGTAGTCTCACGAGGACTCCAACGAGGCCAGACAACTTTGTAACGAAAGAAAGAGAAAGAAACAGAAAGAACGAAAGAGAAAGAGAGAGAGAGAGAGAGAGGGAAGAAGAGATAGAAAGAAGATGAAGGAGAGGTACAGGATGACCGGTCTCTGCCCTGAAAACTCCACCTACGTGTTTCTCCAAGTAAGGAAAAAGAAAAAAAAATGGGGAGAAGGAAATAAGAGGGAGAAGATAAAAAAACAAAAAAAAAGTAGAAGAAGATCAGCAAACGGCAAGGTAATTGAAAGCAGAAGAGGGTAGGGGGAGGGTATCTTTCTTTTAATACCGTTTTATTATACGGATGATGTATTTATTTTTGTGGTGTCGGTATTTTTAAATATTATATTTGTAATTTAATGTTTCGCGAACAAATGATCAATATACAAACTGTTAATATTTTAAAAGTATTAATAAGAAAATATTAGTATGTATCCTTGACGTACTTATATATATACATATACACAAACACACACACAAATAAATAAATAAATAATAAAAAAAAAATATTTGTCTATATTTGAAAACGAATGGTTGGTATTTCAAATATAATATTGATACGTATACTTGACACTCTTATTTAAAATACAAAAAATAATAATTAATATTATATATATCCTGCAATAAAATTATCAACAAAAAAATGTAGGAAAAATATGAATCAAATAAATAAAAAGTCTTTTTAAATTCGTTATATTTTTAAACAACTACACAGAGTCAAACCACATTCCTTTTCCTTTCTAACAAAAATGTTGACTAGTTAAAGGAAGAAAGGAAGGAAGGAAGGAAGGAAGAAAGGAAGGAAGGAAGGAAGGAAGGAAGGAAAGTAAGAAGGAAAAAAGGATCATACGAGTAGAATAGAAAATAAAAGAAAAAAAGGGGAGAGAAATAAAATAGAGGAAAAGAGGTCTTGGAAGGTACAAAGGAGGAACTGGTAGAGAATTCTCCTAGTCGTTTCTGCGAATCGAAAGCTGAGGACAAAGGAGCCGACGTGTTCTTTTTATCTCTCTCTCTCTCTCTCTCTCTCTCTTTCTCTCACACTCTTTTTTTTCTCCCTTTTTTACTTGTTTCCTCAGCAAGTGGCTCGTTTTTCCGATGCCGTTGAAACTCGAAAGAGGAGACGACCAAAACTCGTTGGTTGGTTTTTCACTACTTCTTCTTCATCAAACGATTTTATTCCTTTTTTGTCTTCATCTTATTAATCCTAATACTAAATCATATTTTTTAATTACTTTCTTTTCTTTCTAAAAAAAAAAAAAAAGGAAAAAAAAATCTTTGTCGTTAATTATCTTGTTGTTTCTTTTTTATTTTTTTAATTTTGTTTTACATATGTAAACAGTTTTCTTTTTCTATTGGGAAAATAAATAAAAAGGGGATGACGAAAGGTCGACGGGAAGGATCTTCAAACGATGAGAGTAACTCTTATCTCTTTGTTTTATATATTTCCCCCTCCCCCTACTCTCACGTACGTATATAAGTATTATGTATATATGTATGTGGATATGGATATAAGGAGGATCAAGAGATCATAATAAAAATACGAACGATAACGCTAGAACTTGACAAGATAGGGAAGATTAAAATTCATCGTGATCAAATTTCTCGATGATTCCAGCATTTTCCTTTTCCTATCGATTCGTCGGATTATTTTTCAATCTAAACTTTCAATGATCCTAACTCGTTCTTCTTTTTTTTCCCCTTCCCCTTTCTTTTACGTATCCTACTGTTCAATGAATTTTATTTTTTTTCTAAATTATCACAAGTGTTCGTTCGAACTTCGATAGATAGAAAGAAAGAAAGAAATAATAATAATAATAAAAATAAAGAAAAATACAATTTATTCGTTATTCTACGATTAGAAAGTTTAATGTTAGAATATAGTAACTAGAATATCTCACGTATAGTATGCTAGCTTGTTTTCTCTTTGGTAATCGTAAGCGTTTACACGCTCGATGAAGGAAATCATCGATCGATTGATCGATACTTAACTTCTCACTTTTAAATCATTTTCAACGAATCATTGCACTTTCCGTTAGTTATGCTCCGTTATTCGTTACGTATATATATATACATATATAGATACGTGTCTCGATAAGAAACATATGTGAGGATTATGTGTATAGAATTGTTGAGTCATTATAAAAGTTTTTGATGCATGCGAGAAATTGATATACGATTTAAATGAACTTTCATGAAATATACGAAGCTTTTGATTTAATGAGTCATGCTCATTAATATGTCTTTTGCGTTAATAAAATTGTGGAAATATATTTCAGATAATCTTAGAGAAATAAATATAATTTCAAATTATTACAAAATTATATATGACGAAAAAGATTTAAAAAAAAAATAAAATATTTTTTCATTTGCACCGAGAGAATAAACAACAAAATTATAAGAAATTCTGCGTCGACTGAATAATTAGTAAACGTGAAATTGAAAAAAAAAATAAATAAAGATATTAATATCGTTAAAATAATTTGATTCGGATATACGTTTCGATAATTATTATTAATTTTCTATTCGCAATTAGTACAATACTTATTAGTAGCGAGAATGTGTGATGCATCTGTTATATAAATATAAGTATTAAAATTATACGGAAGTTATTATAACACACGCAACTAATGAACAGAATCGATATCATTTTATATACAACCGTATCTACGTATAATACTCATGTGTCAGAGATATAATGTTTGTTGAAAAAGTTCGTACGTTTCAATTACGTTTGCCAAGAAATTAATTTCATTTATTCCTGCGATGAAAATTCTTGCATTGCGGAGAAAAGATGATAAAAAATAATAAATAATATAGAAAGAAAAGAGAGATAAATAAATCCCAACACAACGATCTTTTAAAATGCGACAATAATAAAGCATAGAAACGTTTGATAAATGTTTATCTTGTTTCGAGATTAAAATACGATGAAATTCTACGACGTTTAAAGATCGTAATTATAAACTCATAAAAGTCTTTTAATCTAAGCTATTTATTATAGAAATATTATATTTTCAAATGAATATACATAAATTATTGATTAGTAAATAAATATATATAAGTACACAAGGTAAAAAAAACATATCGTATTAAAATGAAACGATAAAAATATTGTAAAAATGTTAAACATCGTCAGAAAAGTGCTCGTTTGCAATCATATAAATCCTTGGAAGTTACAGTTCGTTGGGTTCTCGAAAGAGATTTAAAAAGAACTCAAAATGCCGATTTCCCTATTTCCGTATTCAAGAGGCTTTAGAAACCGTATTGCATTTTAAATGAAGATCTCGATGTTTGCGACTTCCGTTTCACACCTTTTTTCTCTTCTTTATGTTCAACTCAAATTTCTTCACGAATGGTACGATATTTGAGAGAGAGAGAGAGAGAAAAAAAAAGAAGAAAAACGAGAACAATTTTCATTTTTAATCGGTGTAATACTACTCATCACTTAGTTTCAAATATTCATATTTTAATATAAATACCAATGTGAATTTTAAATTTATTTTTCTTTTATAAAATATACGGATTAATCAAACGAATGAAAGGTCAATTGTCATCGGGTTCGTTTAAATATAAAAATTCTGAAAAAGAAAATATTTATGTTCCCATGATTTTGAAGATTAATGTAAAAGCAAGTTTCACCCTAAGAACGACACTACCATCATCACCATCACCATCACCACCAACACTAGTCCAAGCTTTCAATCTCCTCGAGCGTTATTCCTTTGCCAAAGGTTTTTGTCCTTCCCAGACTTCCCTTCGTCCTTCGACACAGAGGAGAGCATCGTCCCGCTTTTCACGTCTAGACACGTTCCCTCTCTCATTTCGTCGGATTGCTGGGAGAGGTCGAGAAACCTGGATCTTCTCTTGTGTTAAGGAAAAAAATGAAGAAGTCGAAGAAGAAGAAGTCGAAGAAGAAGAAGAAGAAGAAGAAGAAGAAGAAATAGCAGCAGATGAAGTAAAAGGAAGTACCCTCGAACGTATTTGAATTTTCAAATATTAAAATTTGTACGATCAATAAGTAATATCGGTTTATTTAGAATAGTTCATATTTTAAATAAAAAGAAAATAAATATAGTATTTTGTAACGTATACGTACAGTTATTATTTTATTTTGTATATATTCAACATTTATATACTATATCGTATTTAACAAAATGAACCCTCACGTATATTGTACAGTATATTTATTTATTCTAATACTTTTATATAACACACACAAAACAACAGTAAAGAATAATATAAATTATAAAATCAGCATATTAGAATTGAATATATTACAAATTCGATATTATACTTATATCAAATATTTAGAAATCACATAGTCAATGAAGACAAAATATAGAAATAACTATATTTTCCAAAGTAGAAATAGAAAAATAAGGAAAAATAAAAAGAAGAAGAATGATGTTGGGAAACATTATTAAAACTGCTTTTCTTTGTGCTATGCTCGAAAGCTTCCGAAAAGCACAGGTCGAACAGAAGCACCTATCGATCGCGTTGTTCCAGCTTATGCTTCCGTTCTTGATATGCTTTATTCGTTAAACTCAGTGCCCCTTGACGTTTATTTAAACGAAGTTCAAAGTCCGCTATCTATATTTTTATTTTCTTTGTATTTTGTTTTTCTATACGATAAGAAAGAACGAAACCTAGTACTCGAATACTCCATTTACAACATTCGTATCTTTCTTTGTTTCCTTCTATATATTTTTTCTTTCATTCGTATAAAATACAATTTTTATATTAACGCTTCGTATATAATAATTATATAAAATAATTCGAGAGAGATAAAAACACAAAGACAATAACAACAAAAACAACAACAACAACGATGACGACGACGACGACGACGACGATTATATTACTTTCTTCGAATGAAAATGACCCCGTTATTTTCCAATTATCTTTGATTTCAATAAAATCTAGACAGCAAATTGATTTCTCTGAACGACGTTGTATACCAGAAAGAATAGACAGTTTGATAAATACGAAAGTACACGCCTTTATCCTATTTTCGATATGGATTTTCAAAGGAAAGAGTGAGCAATCAGTCCAAATACGCTTACATACGATTCGATTCGATTCGATTCGATACGATACGATACGATACGAAACAACGATACCAAACTAAACAACCAAACGAAATGAGGTGAGTTTGAAATGTTTGTTTTTCTTTAGAGATATATAGTCGAAGATTTATGTATGTATCTACTCTTTCGATTTCATCCTAGTAAAACGAAGATAGATAAAGATAACAAAGAACCTAACGCGTCAATCGAATAGAATAAGAAACAAGTATATACGTATATATTGGATTGACGACTAAGTGAGCATGGTTACTTTTAACAAAAACTTATTTTTAATGAGGAAAAATACTGTTGGAGTCAAACAATGCCTTGATAAGCATTATGGGGACTTTGCACCAGGAAAATCAACTATTATTCACTGGTATGATGAATTTAAACGCGGACGTACAAGCACCCGATGGTCGTCCAAAATCGGCAGTTGTTTCGGAAAACATAAATAATGTACACAAAATAATTTTAAAACACCGTATAATGAAGTTGCGTGAGATAGCTGACACCTTGAAGATATCAGAAAGTAGTTTCTTAAGAATTTTACATGAAAATTTGGGCATACGTAAGTTGCTTTCGAAGTGGGTGCTACGTTTGCTCACACCGAAAAGTATCCATGCTCACTTAGTTGCCAACCCAATACATATATATGTATATATATATAAATATACACATAGATAACAAAGTTGGTTGGTTGGTTTGACTCTGTCGAATGAACGTTGTATGTCTGTGGATTTTCCATTGGATGAATCTCTCTCTCTCTCTCATGGGTCGTAACTCGAGAACCAGGGATCTACAGAATACAACACACAGTTGCTATACTACTAACCGTTCAGGAAACTTGTAACTTGCTGCACCGGCCAAGCCTGTGCAGCACCTTGTTTTCTTTCGTCACGTGTTAGGGAAGAGAAGTGTAGTAGTATAAGAACCATCCGTCCGTTCTGTGGGACGTGACAACGATAACAACAACAGCGCACAGGTTTAAAGGGACTATCGAAATACGAAAAGGTTTTACTACTACAACTACCAACCGTCCGAAACTACGTATCGTAAAACTTGATTTTATCCCTTTTGTCTAATCATCTTCTTCTATCTTTCTTATTCTTCCTATTACCATCTGTGCCAGGGGAACAGATTTGCACGGATTATTTGCTTCTAGATTAGAATAGATCAAAATGAAAACAAGATTTCAATCCTCTCTCGGTTAAGTAACTTTCCATAGTTAGATAAGATTGTAAGAGTTTATATTACTTAGACTTTTAATGTATTTATTTATTAAAAATGTACGAGTAGATATATATATTTGAATAGGTAATTTATCAACAAAAAAATCTTCCGCATTTGGATAACGGTACTTCTCTTCTAACATTTACATTTACATTTACATGACATTTAATTGTAAGTATTGGATTGAGGAAAAAACAAACGTTTTCTCTCTTATTTTCTTGGCTTTAATATCGCGGAATTCTAATAATAATTATGACACCGAGTAATACTTGTATGCGTTTGAAACATATCCTAAAGTAATTAAAAAAATCTCTGTTTATTCAATCAAAAGTTATTACCTTTCGAAAACGATTACAAGTAAAGAAGAAATATAAATATATTTATGAAACGTTAATTACAAAAGAGAGAATAATACGATTCGAATTGATAAAAACACGATGATGTTTATCGACATGATGCAGTATTTAATATGCATGATGCACAAAGCTATCGTCCAAGCATTTTCAATCTGTTAATTTGAATTTCAAAGATGTACCTAACTCTGGTCGATCAATCGTTGGAAAAAATCGATGAAATTATGGACAAAAATCATAACAAGACTAAAATATTAGTAAACTTGATACCTGTAAATCGAATACAAATCAATTAAAAGAAATATATTTCACTTTTGCATTGAAATACGAATGAAACTGTCCACCCCACCACCCCCTAGAATCTAATGAACGTTTCGATAAACTATAAGTTTAACAACCACGTCCGGAATCTTCTTATAAAAGAGATAGATAGAATAGATAAAAAAAAAGGAAAAGGAAGAAAAGGAAAAAAAGATCGAGTAAAAGATCGAAGATTACAAATTCCCCTCTAAGAAGATGAAACTCCTTCCTGTTTAGGAGGATCATTCTCGAAACGTTTTAATATTTTCCCGGTGCGTTGGAACAACCGGTAGCCTTAATGGATCCCTCTTCGTTCTTGCTCTGTGGCCCACATTGTAAGAGAGCAAAATCAACGTGTGGGTTTCGAGAGATCCCGGAGTTGTTATATTGCCCAAACGAAAAACATCGGGTCGAGTTAACACACACCAGGTTCCCCATTAAGTTCATTCCAATGGGATTTCAGATTTCCTGAGAGAGTCCATTCTCTCTCAACCTGATATATATATAGATACTACAATAAACGGGTAGTCGTTATTTTGCATATGTAGATTGTAGATTATATCTTTTCTATCTCTTTCTCTCTTTCTCCCACTCTTCGGTTTAACTCGATATAAATATACAAAATATCATATTCAAATTTGCACCAGTTGTTTTTTAAATTATGATCAAACTTTTAACACAACCAAAGCTTCTCCGTGAAATAATATTGTTCAGATATTAGAATACAAATAAAACATGTTATATATATAGGGTATGTTGCAATTATTAAAAAAAATAACAAAATCAAACGAAATTGACTCTGAATTGACCTTTCAACCTTCCAATAAAAAATAGTAAATCCACTTTCATATTTATTCGCCCCACCCCCCTGTTGAATATCAAATTGACTCTTGTTCGAAAAATTGTTCTCAAAAATGCTGATAAAAATTTCTACTAGAATCAAATTTGTATATAATTTAAAATATACGATACGAAAAAGAAAATATGTTTATCTCTTTCGTTACATTATAATAATAAAAATTGAAGGGCTAAAACATTTTGATGATCCAATGCTAAAACCAGGGGGTGAGTGTGCTTATAAAAATTCATGGAGAAAAATAGAAAAATGTTGAGCAATAATCATCTATTAAAAATTGATTTAATATATAAATATACGTTGAAAAATACGATAACATAGGGTAAAAGTATTCTTCCAGTCTCTGCGTGATTCTGTTCAACGATCGCCAAGTTTGTCTCGGTGTTTCTCCAAGTTATTATTGGCGAGCACGCACTCACTCACTCATTTCTCTTCCTCTTTGCCTTTTTCTTTTTTTGCTCGTTGGTGCTGTTAGAGCGTGGCCACGATTACTACTACGATGTTTTAACACATAAAGAAAGAAAGAAAGAAAGAAAGAAAGGAAGGACTTTGGACACTATCTTAATCGCAAAGATATTATTAGGATTAAACAGAACAAGTTGGCTGATAGGTTTGCTGCTTCTGCTCTACGATCGTAAACAAGAATATTCTTCGTGTTAAAGAAAAAGATGGAAAAAGGTAAGAAAGAAATAAGTGCATTGCACTCGGAAAAGCTTTTCAAGAAATACGAAAGTAAATCGAACACGATGACGACGGTTTACAAAGAAAGAGTGCTTTTCTACCCTTCCCTTTAGAAAATTAGTCGATTTGTACCGAACAATTTCGAGTTCACTTTTTAAATCCTTTCCTTCTCACTTTGTTCGATGAGTTGATCAAAAAATACAAAATAAAAAAAGGAAGAAAAATATTACAACTAGGGGAATTTTTTAAAACGTATAAAAAAGTAAGCGTGTATATGTTATTAGTGTTATTGGTTAAAGGGCTAAGCTTCGTATATTTTGTCGGTTTTCGAAACACACGACCATCATCACCATCATCATCATCATCATCATCATCATCATCATCATCATCATCATCATCATCATCATCATCATCATTGCTAAAGCGAGCTTCTATTTCCAGAGTAGCGATAGACGTAACACACATAAGCACGTTTTCTAAGGAACGAGGTCGAGATACTATTTTCTATTCAAATTAACGTCCAAATACTGACTTTTATGAAAACTTCTTCTTCCTCAACTTTTATCTATTTGATTGTTATTGATTAAATCTGCAAAGGTATAAAACTAGGAATGAGATAGAGATAGATAGATAGATAGATAGATAGATAAATAAAGAGAGAAAGAGTAACGAGCTGTGACGTAATACTCAACGGTGAGAGTAGAAGAAGAGACTTCCAGTTTTCGCTTATACCACTTTTCAATTTACGTAACAGCTTACAAACACAACTCTTCTCTTATATACTTTCCATCAATTGGTGGTGGTTCGTCGTTTTGTTTTCGACGCGTTTATTTTTTGTATTCTTTTTTTTTTTTGTTATCCGATGACGTTATATCTCGTTCCGTCGTTATAAAATTGCTTTAGAAAATCAAGTTTTTAAAAAAAAAAAAAAATATTTCAGTTAAAAAATAAAAAAAGAAACACCCCATTCGATATGAACTCTATATTCAACCTGGTTCAAATATTTGACCAGCGACCTGGGAATAAAACAAAAAAAGATCTTTGTTCTATCCTGACTCAGTGTCTACAAAATAAAAAAAATAAACTATTCATTGTTACTATATTAGTTCTGTAACGAGAGGGGGAGGGAAGGTTCGCGACCAATCACATTCTGTAAAACTTCGATATATAATAATATCGATGATTTCGTTGTTAGAACAATATAAATATTTTCAAAAGTATATCTTGTTTAAATAACGCTACAATTATCAAAGAGACCCCTTTTAATTCCCCATTTTTATTCCCCATTTTTATTCATTGTCTTTGCGCAATCGAAGAATGGAGAGGAAAAAGAAATAAATTACAAAAAAGGGAGAAGAAAATATAGAAATAAAAGTATAAGATGAAGATGAAGATGAAGAAGAAGAAGAAGAAAAAGAAGTGTATATAAATTATTCAAAAATATCACTTTGAGCGATAGCGAGTAATAACCACCGAGCTTTCAATGGGGCTCGTTTTACGACGCGTTTTGTGTTCGACGAAGCCCATCGTCGTATTTGCCGCTCGAAGCGTAAATGCTTGGATCAAAGGGCCAAACGCAAAATGGACGAGAACGAAGAAGGGCAGACGAGGAAGAAGGGCAAGGGAAAGGGAAAGGGAAGAGAAGGGAAGGGAAGGGAAGGGTTTTGCTTGCAGTTCTTGCGACTTCAACTAACGGAAGGACAATGGTGGGGGTGGGTGGGGGGGTGTTCTCTGCAGACGTAGTAAACGTTGCGTAGAGTCTACGAATATGTGTACATATATATGTATATACACTTATATAGATAAAATGGTATGTGTGCGATACGAGTAAAATGGTTGGACGGACACACGGAACCGGACAAAAAGTGGTCAGACGTATATAGTACCATATTATGACCATATTACAAGCCGCCGACGCGAGAATACACAGATGACAGTAACGTATAATAAAGGGGATACAATATTTAATATTCTTCGATTGATATATAAAAATATTTGTTAGGTTTGAAATATACTCGTACAATCACATTTTTATTTGATTATATATTGACGTATAATTTAATTTAATTTTATTTTATTTTATATAATAAAAAATGATATATATTATATAATTATTTTTTTACGATTACTATTATCGGATGCATGTAACAGTGTAACGGTAATACACTGCAATATTAATAGAATATAACAGTATAACAAAGAGATATGGGAAATATATATGAGCGAGGGTGGATAAGAGAAAGTGCGATAAAGAGAGGGAAAGAGAAAAAGATATATATATGTATACATATACATATAAACGCATACAACGAAGAGTATAAAGGCCAGTTCACCGTTCTCGCATCGTTGCATCGCCCTTCCACGGATAAAGAAAAGATTTTCCCTTTTGATGTTTCGATTTAAAACGTAAAATTATCCTTAACCTCTTCTTTGCCCCTTTTCGTATAAAAATATATCAAGTTTGTTCTTATTTACTTATCATTAGTAGTTATTGTTTGAAATAAAAAAGTAAAATGAAATGTAACGATAAAATTGCATGGTAACAAGAATAATCTAATACATTAGCTTTATACAATTGAAGATATTTTTCCTAATTACGAAATAATTATATAATGTAAAAAATTGTAATATTATCATTAGTAGTAGTAGTAGTAGTAGTATATATTTATAAGAACAATTACATAATATATATATGCATTTAATATTAATCTACCAATTGCAAGAAAAAAAAAGACAAAGACATATAAATTAAAAAATAAATAATAAAACATTGAAAGAGTGATAGATAGTAAATAAATAATACATTTATAAAATAATATTACACGTTAGTAAATGCGTTTAAAACAAATCTAATACATAATACATAACATACAATAAAATTGCAATTAAAATAAGAATCGTGACAAATTGTTGAATCATACGAGACCAAATTCCTAATGGGAATAGAAGAAAGAAAGGGTAGCCCATGGGACAAAATAGAAAGAGAGAGAAAAAGAAAGATAGACAGAGAGAAAGAGAGAGAGAGAGAAGAAGAAGAAGAAGAAGAAGAGAGTAGTATAAATATTTCTATTAGTATAATACAAAGACGAAGAAGTACCGCGTGGTACTTCTTTTGGCGCGTACAACGCGTGGGTGCACGTACGTTCCCGATGCACTCTCTAAGGATACAAAGAATGAGAGAAGGGTAGGAGGAGGAGGAGGTAAAGGTGGAGGTGGATGTGGAGGATGAGAAGGGGGTGTAGAGAAAGAAATCGAGGATAGAATAGGCGAGGTGAAAGAGTGACTCCTCCGGACTCGAGATATCGTGTCAAGGCTAATGTTTATTGATCCGGGCCCTGGTAGTGTTCCGTATGCGTCCGCTTATCGACTGAGCCCGTACTGCACGAGTATACCTCTTTTATCCTTTCCCTCGCAACAACCCTCTACCACCAACCGCCACCGCCATCGCCACCACCCCCGCCGTTTCCTATTGCATGCATACATATTGTCAGTATCTTCTTTCTTTTTTCACACGCAACCGATTCCATTGTCATCAGAAATGTCACCAACGCGACGACACATGTTTTTTTTTCTTGGTGTGTGGGTTTTTGCTTTGTTTTTTTTTTTCTTCTTCAATCTGTTCCTCTTTTATACGCATCTGTACATTTCTATAGCGTCTGTATATTATTACAGTTTGATTTATCACAATTTATATTTAACACGTTCTTTACGTTTCGTCGTATCGAATTTAAATGATTTTTATCGTTAACAATTTTTCGTACTACTACTACTATTACTACTATCTTGTTCTTTAAATATGTCGCGTATTTAATATAATTATGCATATATTTTGTTTTGTTTGTTTTTGGGGGATGGGCGGTGGGTGGATTGATAATTTATTTTTGATATCGAATTTTTTAAGCGTTCGCGAATCGCGTTTCTTTTGTTAAGACGCTACAATTTTCCGGAAATTATTTCAAGCTAAAGTCAACGAACGTACAGAAAGCAACGAAACATATACGCGCTAATATAACCCCGCAAACGTGTCGGTCTATTTATTTAACAAGCGCATGAATGTTAACTCCGGAGAGAGAAGATGCGTTAACGTCTCCTCGTATATTTTCCAACACTCGAGAATAGAAAGAGGGAGAAGAAGAGAGAGAGAGAGAGAGAGAGGAGGATGAGATGAGATCAGTTGATTCGCGGCCAAGGGTTCTCGGATACGAACAAATGAACAAAAGAGTCAAACGAGAAAAGGCCGATTGATTTTCAAAAGTTGTTCGTTTAAAAATAAAATAAAATAAAGTAAAATATAATAAAATATAATAAAAACCATCGAGAGAGAGAAACAAAAGAAGAATAAAAAAAAAACCGCTAACGACCTAATTCGCTTTGTAAAATCAACGGAAATCGATCGTAAGTCACCGTTCAAACATGACCCAAATTGTTTTAAAGGATTTAAAACGAATCCGATTATAATTATTCGTCCTGTTTCTTCTTTTGTCCGCTTCCAATGATATTTCGTGTCTCAAGACTTAAAAATAAATTAAAAAAAAAAAGAAGACAAAAGGAAAATAAGTGATAAGAACAATAAAAGAAGAAAGAAAGAAAAAATATTAATTATATAACGCGTAAGAAAAAATATAATTTAAAAGAACAAAGAACAAATTGGATCGGGGTAACAGTTATGGATAGATACGTTCCTGGACTACGTTCTCTGGGGGCTCGTATCGCAACCCGACGAGGTCAGCTGAGCGCAACGAAGTGCCGAGCCTTCTCAGCTGGGCGTAAAGATGGCCACCAGTCGGAAACAGCTGATCGAGGTTTGACGCGCAAGCGTACTACTACTCGTCAGACTAGCCGACTGCTGGGGTTTACCTACTTGTCAGCGTCAGACGGTATCAAGTCGGTGCACCGTGCGCATGTATATATGCGCTGCATACAAAATAATATGTCAGTTGTATTGTACTCAACAACCCCCTTCTTCACTTCTTTTTTTCCTAATTTAAATGTTTTTATTTTTCAATTTATATTACTGATCTCTATTTTTACAAATCAATTAATTGAAAGAAGTACGTTGTTATTTTTATTTTTGCATTTTAACCCTTTCATTTCAGCAGCGTCAACTATGATGATCGTGGTTTTATTGTACGATATATATTAAACAATATTATATTATAGTTTGCTCAAGATAGTATAGAATATTTTAATACAATACGATATTAAAAACTAATAATATTTTTTGCTATGCGCGAGCGTGCAGCGATTAAATAAAATAAAAAGGAAAATAAAAAATCTTATCTACACACAAGGATTTTCATGGTATTTCCGTCCTATATGTGAAACGCTCCGACCTATGAGTGTATCCAAACTTATGGATACCGCATATATTTATATATGCAGAACGCACGGAATGAAAAAGAGTTAACACTTTACTTGCGCGTATTTTAGGGTAAAATCAAAAAGAAAAAAAAGAAGAAAAAAAAAGAAAAGGAAATGGGCCGAGTGGATACAAAGAGAAGCGCACGCGAGCGAAACACTCATTTTTCTACTACTATTACTATTATATATCTTGACAATATACTTTCACCGTACAACACGACGACCGAGACGGACTTACATTAGTAGGGTCGACCCTCTTGACACCGTTAAAGGAAATACATGCTCGGATACTCGAATCGAGGCGCGGTTGGTAACAAGTGGAAAAGAGATACTAATAATATCATTCGTACAAGAGTCGTCGAATAACTCAATAAAGTCGAGACATTCAATATCTACGAATCTTTTTCTTTCTTTCCTTCCTCGAGTCAAAGATAAGCCTTATGGATTTTAAAACTCTTCCTACGAATGCGTCACTGAATATATTGTTACAGACATGAGTAATGGTATAACGTAATAATAATCCTTCTAGTAGTTATACGGAATTCACAATTTACATTATTACGAATTATTTGTTTCGTTTTTCTTTTAAATACTCGACATATGCACTTCCTGTTATTCCGAATTTGTCTAAAATTAAGCAAAAACAAAAAACTCGGTAGAAGAGTGTGCTTATCGTTTCTTATCGGAGTGTGATAAATATGTTACCGTTTAAATGTATTCTCTCTCACATATTGACCTCGATTTTTGTACATCACAAAGTAGAAACGCAATTTCCACTTTTACTCCTCTCCTCTTTCACCATGAGTCTACTACTATGTCGTGTTTGAATAAATGAGGAGAGAAAAAAGGAAAGAAAATAACAAAAAAAGAAAAAAAAAATAGAAAAAAGAGGATGAGAAATGCATAAGATCTAGAAAGAGACTTTAGGGGGTAATGACGAAAGACCTTACCTCCGACGTTCACCGTTGTCCCACTTTGTGGGATTTTAAAACAAACACGTTCCGTCAACTCTAAGCGCGTACCTTTCGTCAACTATCGTACATTCGTTAAAAAACTTCCTTTCTTTTTTTTTTTTTAACTTTCTCTATCGATCAAATTATTATTTAATATATATATATATACATAAAAATTTGTATCAAAACGTTTATTTCTATCGTACACAAATTTCTGTTAATTTTCATGAAAAAATATATCGAAAAAGAAAAAAACAAAAAAGACCCTTATTAAATACACCGAAGATTTATTATAGCGATAGGAAAAATAACGGGACTACCTACCAAACGGTTGTTGACCATGAAAATGTGTTGCCCTTTTTTTCGTTTCTTTTCTTTTTTTCTTTCTTTCTTATCCTTATCGTCGCATTTGCATAATATTTCTTTAACAAACGCGTAGACCCGATTTGTAAAAAATAAAAAAGAAGGATATCGTAGTTTGTTCGACGTAAACATATTATCTGACTCGCGAATACAAAGTCGATGGTAAAGAAGAAGAGTTTGAACGAAAGGGGGAAAAAGAAAGAGGTAGATAACGAATAAGATAAAGAATAAGAAAAATGAAAAAGAAAAATGAAAAAATAGAAAAAAAAAATGAAAGAAGAAGAAGAAGAAACAAAGTCCTTGGAACGGTCGAGCACTTCGATCGCTGACGTTGTGTTGTTAATGGACTTAAGAAAAGAAGCCTGCCGCCTCCTGGTTTTAAAGCTTCGACCCATTCCAGCTGGTATCGTGCCAACGTTAATCGTCACGATATTGCGGCACGATTCCGTGACGTTTTCCGTCCCATGATGTCCTTTCACTCGGCTTTAAGGTGCAACGTCGAATTTTCTTTTGTTTTTTTTTTTACAAATATCGCCCGAGTAGTAGTATTATTAGGGTGAACGAAAAAGTTCGTGCGTTCTTAAAATTATAATATTTCCAAAGTAAATTTTACAAAAACAAATTTCCCCCATTGTGTGCGGTTTATATAACACAATTTATAACACACGAAACGCGCGAAACTTTTGATTATACATCCACCGAATCGTGTCGCGAATTATTTTCATCTTGATAAAAACAAAAATCAAAAAACAAAAAAAAACAAAAATGAAATCCAAACGCGAAAGATTTAATCTAATTTTAATTTCGCGATACGAGTGTAATTATTATTTCTTCTTATTGTTTTCGTAATCTTGTTTGATCGTTGATTAAAAAAAAAAAAAAGAAAAAAACCAAAAAGAAAAGAAAAAAAAAAGCTATTTGGACAGATTTTTAACTTGAACTTTCCGTTTCTATAAATCACACAATAAAGAAACGCGGAATAAACCTCGACACTAATACATTGACCGACATATCGTTCCAACTCGAACGGGATTAGATTGCAAAAAATATATCTCTATGTATGTATACGTGTATACATGTATTTATATACCAGGTGTTCGATAATATTACGAGAGAAAAACATTTCTTTATTCGAAATTCGCTTTCGTCCAACGTCGTATAAATTTTTTGTTGCTTTGTTTCTTTCTCCCCCGCTCCTCTCCCTATTGATTTGAAAGTATACACCGTAGTATATAATTTTATGGCGTTGGTAACGTAAATGATGATATAAAAAGGAGAACACAGTGACTATAGTTAACGATAGAAACACAGGTTGTTGTTGCTACTGGGTCCATTCTCGATTCGTGTCCTTTCACTCCAACCATGTGGCGTTACTACGAATTACGGGACCGTTTTAAGTAGGCTACTTTAAAAATTGTAAAAAAAAAAAAAAAATAAGCAACAGTAATCTTTTCTCTTTCTTCTTTTTTTTTTTTTCTTATCGATAAAAAAATACAACGCGTTCTATTCGATCGAATAGAACGGTTTTAAATGTAAATTCAAAATCTGCATTGAATGGAATGATCGAATTGCATAAATAATAAAACAAACTGGAAAAAAAGTAAAAACGTATAATACCATGGAATAGGATAAAAATAAAACGAACGGATAATAATAATAATAATAATAATAATAATTAACTTTGATACGTACTTTGATACGTAAGTAATAAATTAACTTTTAAAATTACGTAGAAGTAACAATAGATTTTAGTAGTTGAAGTCAAAAGATTTCTGTGCTTTCACTATCTTGCTTTTTTAAAACGTTACTAAATAAGCTTGTCGTATAATCGTCAACGATACTCGTAAAAATTTTATATACGTACTGTTTAAAAAACCTACCGATCGTTACATTTCTTTATAGTATTCGTTTAACCTTCCGCAACCCAATTTCTTTTTTATTTTTAGCACAAAATATGATCCAGAGAAAAAGATTGTAGAATACTTTGCTGTATAATAAAAAAAAAAAAATTACTTCATTGTGTTATCTTGAAACAACGAATATGACAATATTAAACCCTTGAAATCGGATGATTCTCGTCTCAACTATTTTTCGTAAAAAAAATAAAAAGAAAAAATTAAAAACTGCACGAAAAAAACGTTGCATTTGAATAAACGCAAATGACTTTATTCTAATAAAGAGGACAATGAGTAATAATAATAATTTTCTTGATAAAACACACGCGTGTCGTTTTAATACAAATTTCAAACGTTATAATGAAAATTTCACAATCGTACAGTGAATCGTATGATTCAGTTAAAGTGAAAGAGAGAGAGAGAAAGAGAAAGAAAGGTATAGGGGGGTGGGGGAATAGGAAAGAAAGGAAATTGAAGTCGCTAGACGATTTCCGTACGAGGTAATTGCGATCGGATTAAATCTCACCATTGCTAGTGCAACGAAGGTTTTGGTTCGATTTGCTGCTCACGAGCTTCTAGTATACGTTTTATTAGAAAGAAAAAGAAGAAAGATAGGAAAGAATAGAAAGAGAGAGAGAGAGAGAGGGGTGGGGGGGAGAGAAAGACAGCAGTTACAAAATAACGTAATTCAAAGCGGAAAAGAAAAGTATAGAACGATGTTATGGCTATAGAAGACTTAAACTTAAAGCTAACTAACATAAGAGAATAAGTACGCTTGAATTTTCCCCATTAGAACTAATATGGTGAAGATGTACATATGTAACCGTTAGAGACAACTATGTGAATATATTCCGAGTAAATAGAATATAGAAACTATTCTCCTTTTTCAACGAACACACACACACACACACAAACACATAATATGTATTTACCGTGTCTTATTAAGAATAATAATAAAACAATCTTAACGATTTTAATTGTTATAATTATACTTTAATTTTATATAATTGTACTCGCTTAAAAGAGATACGCTTATGGATATCTGTATATAAGGTGTTTTAAAAATTATTTTTAACTAATTGAAATATTTGATTTGATAACAATACTTTAATTGGAAATTCATATCACCGATTGAACAACAAAATATTGCGTATTTCTATTTTAATAAATCAATATTATAATAATTAAGGATTTTATTTTATTTTGACACGATAGAGCGACCTTTAAGACACTCGGTATAGCTAACAGGAAATAAACTAGAGATCTAGAATTCTAACTTTACTCATATTACTTGGAAATAAAACGAGTTAAGAGAGATTTGTAAAAAAGAAAAAAAAATGATCTTTCAAAAATGGTTTAGATTTAAATTGATTTTGATGATCAATTAGGTAATTCTGTTAAATATAAAAATTAAGATACTTATCTTGGTATAATCAAATAATTCTTATAATATTGCGAAAAATAAGTGTCGATTCGTATCGATCGATGGGTACCACCATACTTCACGTTGTTGTTTGTAGAAAACAATAAATAATATAGAGTGTTACCGTTCGTGTCACGAGAACGAGAACGAGAACAAAACTAAACGAAAGGGAGACGACAAATAACAACAACAACAATAATAATAATAACAACAACAATAACGACGACAATACAACGAACGAGAATCTCGCGAAACATACCTTTCTATTTCTTTTCTTTCAACTATTAAACCCACATATCGGCTTCGATCGATAAGTAAAACTTCGAGAAAGTAATATACGTACATATATATTTATTTCCTATACTCACCACAGAGAAGAAAAAAGAAAAAGAAACATAAATGAACAGGTGATGCATATAAGAGAGTGAAAAAAAAAAAAACTTTAGTTACTAGTCCAACTTTTTCTACACTTTTTAATATCATCTCTTAACACACTACGGTGGAATAGATGTACTATGCATTTATTATTATTATTATTTTACGATATTTTTATGTATCCTTTGTGAATAATTATATTTTTCTTTGTCATTTTTATTTTTTTTTTAAATGGTCATTTAACCACTCACGTTTGAAATAGATATACGTGTACTGTCGGTAGGTTTAATGTTAACTGGCCTTCTTCTCTCTTCTCTCGTTTATCTCTTTCTTTTTTATTCTAATTATAAGATATTTCCTTCCAGTGTTATTCGTAAAATTATATGACAAAGGTGTTGCGATACGAGATGTTTTTCAAGGAGAAGACGAACGGCACTGTCGTTTCTTATTAAAAATATTCATACTCGAAGGATATGTTGTTTGTAACCGTGAAAAGAGAAAAACAAGATGTTTTCCTTCAAACGCTTATGGAAAATCTATTATCAAGTAATAATTATCATCATCATCATCATCATGACCATCAAAGTAATATCTATATTTCAATCGTATTTCAAATGTACGACTCGTTAAACGTGAAAAGTTATTTGGGAAAAGTTATAAAACGAATTTGTCTCGTGTAAAATCGAAGCTTTAATTAAATTTTTGAAGATAGCTTCGATAGTATTCATTTTACGTAGAAATATTCGATGATATTTATAAAATATATATTTCTTTTTGTAGTTCGTATTTTTTTTATTTTTTTAGTTTATAATCAAATTTCAACTACAAGAATTTTATATTCGACTTTTTTCTTTTTAAAATGTCATGCAATATAATTATAAGTTTGTATATGATTATTACAAACTAGGGAGAAAAGTTGATTTGAAAAAATTGTAATATTTGATTACGCCGAAAGTTGTCCCATTAAAATATTCTCATGCAATACAATTTCGAAATACCATAAAGTTGCTTACGGTTAGCTGCTCGAGGCGTAACGTTTACTTTGTGAAATACGAATCTGACTTTAATCAGTCATCAAATTGGTATCGTTTACTCGATCGTTTATCGATCGATCGATCGATAGATCAAAAGTTCCGATCATAGAATAGCTTTCAAGCAAATTATACACGTGTAAAATGTTTTGCAAATATTTCTTTCTCTTTCATTTTTCTCCATCACAAGTAAATGCAATATTTCTCACGTTACCAAGTGTAAGCAAATATTTTAATATTTGAAATTTATTTATAGCTTCTGACTATTTTTTTCTTTTTTATCATTTTTTATCAATATTACATCCATTAAAAAAAAAATAAAAAAAAAAAAATAAAGAAGAAGAAATTATCAGGATTGTAAATAATAGATTGAATTTGGTTTACTCATTTTTATACTAATACGTATCATCTATATAATTTATATATGCAATCTTGAAACAACTCTAATTCATGCTAAAAATACCGAATAAAATATTTAAACATATAATCGTTAATTTTATTACAAAATATTGACCAAATAAATCAAAGTTATCTAACGAACGTTGTTTCTCGTTGATTCATAATTTAAATAGAAGTTGCATTCTGGAAAAAAAAAACCAATAAATAAAAAACGGACGAACGAGCAGTTCTCTTTGCTTAGTTCATTCGTCATCCTGATTTATTCTTCCTCTCGACCGATGATCATCTTTTTTATTCCTCGTTTCTTTTTTTCTTCTCGTTAACAAAGGTAAATGTTTCTGGCTTGCAGCTTAAACAAAGTTGCATTCTCGTCGATCCACCACGAGACGCTGGATCGCCAAAAGAACGCACTTGAGAAACTCTAACCGAAAATAAACTCTCTCTCTATCTCTATCTATCTCTCTTTTTCTCATTTATTTCCGGTAGATCGTTCATACGTTCTACACTCGTTCTTAATGTTAACTTATTCTGGATAATACAAAAAAAATAAAATAATACAACACCTATCTCGACAAATCAATGTAATTAAGTACTTGTTTGACATTTAAAAAAACAAAAAAAAAAAAAGAAGATTAATTTTTTCTATTTTATTCGGCTGAGGTTTCATATTATTTACAGTTAAAAATAAATATATCGATAAATTTTGTAACCGTTATATTACATCAAACATTAACAACTTTTGAATTATATTACAAGAGATATTTCAACATTTCGAACATTTTTCAACGCTTGGAATGAATTTCTTAACAACTTCTATAAGAAATTACGGTAAAAATATTTTTGATCGATCATAGCTGACACAGAAACGATTTTTGACACATTTAATATTGACAAAAAAAAAGCAACATAAAAATCCCATTAAAAAAATGAAATGATAATTCTGCACAAACTAAAGTAATCTTGCTGAATTTAAGAAGGATTTTTGTAAATAAGTCAATCAAGAAAAATCATTCAAATATCACCAAATGTAACGAACATAACAATCTTATGTAAATCGGTTTTTTTCTTTTCAATATTAATTTAAAATTTAACGAAGAGATTAAACAACGTTCCCTACTTACTGATTCCCATACCGAATATTCATTATAATCATTATCTTTGTCTGGATACACACCAAATTATGAACGCTCGATCGGAGACACGCAGGCGCATACTTTCCATTAATTATATTATCAAAAAAAAAAAAAAATAAAAAAAATAAAAAAAAAAATACCAGAATTAAATCCGTAGATCTTTTTTTAATGAATAAATATTAATAAAATATCGTGTTGGTATAATACCCCTTCCCTCGTTGTTGTCACCTATTAATACACAAGAAGACACGCTTTCGAATGTATTATTAAATGTCAAGATTTTGGTAGACAAATTTCGACACATTTTGACCATGATAAAAAAAAAAAGTTCATAAAATAAAGTTTGGCCTGGACCACCCCCCTCCTCCCATCCTTGCGATAAACAATCACGCACAAACGTTTCTCCTCCTCGTCTTTTCGCGTCGATCCATCCGCGGAAACTGACAATGAGAGCAAAGATGCAATCCCGGTTAGCTCGCAAGGGGGAGGAGGAGGAGGAGGAGGGAGGTCGGGGTTGGGGTTGGGGCACACTCGGTTTTTCTCTTTCTTTTTCTTTTTTTTTGTTTCCACGTTCAGCAGCACACAACGTCGCGCGTCGGATTGCCAGAGAGTCATCGCCAACTGCTTTTCCCAGAATATTTATGTAGGTCAGTTTCGTTTCGTTTCGTTCGGTTCGGTTCAGTTCGATTCGCCGACCGAAACACAAACCTCCTCCGACGACTACTACTACTACTGCTACAACACGATGAATGGAATTTTAAATACCACCCAACAACCCCACCCCACACGCCCAACTTCCAACTCTCACCCCCCAGATTTTAACGATGTCCGAATTTGTTCCTAGAATTTTGTGATTAAGGATATATTTTCTGTGAGACGTGAAAGAATTGATAATTGGGTCAAACTTTGAACAAAACTATCGACTCTAGATGATACGAAATTGTGCTAATTTCCTTCGACAAATTTATCATCAATATACTAAAGTGTATTATACTTTTTAATTATCGTATCGAGTTGTTTTTACGATATTTTTGTTCAAGATTCGTACGATCGATAACGAATATTATTCTTTGTTATTCGAATGCTTTTTTTAGTGTCAAATATAATACGTTGTTTTAAAAATTACAATATATATATCTATTAATAATACACTTCGAATATTAAATAATTTTGATCCGATGTTTTGTTGCAAATTACTGTCATCATTAAAACCAGGAACGTTAATATTAATACGGTACGTGAGATAATTAAATATACCTTAAATGATCGTTAATTAATTGAGCAAAAATATATATTGTAATGTAAAAGCACGAAGAATAAATTTGACGTACCTTCCTCTATGAAAGTACTTTTATTGATTGTTGTTTATATGATTTTTCGAAGATTGCATATGTATAACATATATAAACTAACTTTTCTTTATCCTAAACACGGTGTACGATTTTCAGGGACAACTCACGGTAATTGTATTGTTTGAAAAAGAAATATATATATATATAAATAGTATATAATATCATTTGTTCAATGTTGTATAAAGGAAATGAATATAATATAATATAAAAAGAAATAATAAAATAATTAGGAATGAGAACGTTACACGTTTACAGGTTTGCTCCACTTTCATGAACTACGAGCTCAAAAGTGGGTCGACCAGTCGAAGTATCAAAGGGATAAGGGATGTACGTTTTTCCGGACGATTCTATTTATTTGAGAGTTCATACTCCATTAAAACGAATACCATGTCGTTCTGTTATCGAACGATTTGTAATATCTTCCAAAAATCTATTTATGATTGAACAATAAAACTTTACGATTATCCTTTAATCATCTAAAGATTGTTTGGATTTTGATGAATACGTGTTATGAAAGATAAAACAATAACAAAATTATCATTTCCATTTTTCTTATCGAAGAAAAAAAAAATTGATCTATTCTGGATCCAATTAAAATTACCATAAACTTCAAGAAAATAATATTTTTCAACGTCAAGATTATTTCCAATGGATTAGTTTTCTTATTATAGACTAGTACCTCTCAAGAAAGAAATTTCTCTCTATAAAAAGTGAACAACTTTTGTACAAGTGAAAGTAGTCGACAGAGAGAGAGAGAGAAAAAGAAAGAGAAAATATAATTAATTATTCTTCTTAATCATTCCCCCCCCCCCTCGTATACTCTTATAATCTCTATCCACAACTCTCTATAACCAAAATTATTTTTTCCTATCATCTACATTTATATTACACGATCTATAAGTTATAATGTATTACTATCTTATATCAATATAATTATAATCATGGTATCTCTTAATTGCAACTTATATTTTGAAAATATTAAAAATTTCTGATACTAAGTAATTATTAATTTATTACAAATAGTTAACTCGAAAAGTAAAAAACAAGAAAAAAAAAGAAAAAAATTACATATAAATAATATATTACCGTGCATTAAATTCTTTCGTTTCTCCATATGAACATATACATATGCACGTATCTAACATATCTAAAAATAATAAACAGTGAAACTAGTTGTTAACAGGTGAAAGTAGGTGTTCGACTATATTTGAACTAAGAAATTGATCGACGTATTTGTAACACGGTATTTACTTCAAATACAATTAAAAAACAAGAAGAAGAAAAAAGAAAAGAAAAAAATACAAACGACCAGGTTTGTAATTCTAGGTTGAAGTTAAAAAATTATAGAAAATAGAAGGTTGTTTGAAATTGGCTATTTTTATAAAGTAACGTTCTTCGAAGAAAACTTAAATAAAAAAAAAAACTTAAAACGAAAGAAAGTAAAGAAAAGTGGATCGTAAGTATAAAATAAGCGAGTGTTATCGAAGAGTAGAAAAGTTAAGGGTTGAAAAAGAGAAAGATGAAGAAGCGAAGGTACAGGGGTTTGAGGGGTGAGGGGGATGTCACACGTAATTGTATGTCAAGTATGTATGGAGGTGGTAAGTGCCTACGTACTACACAGATATTCGATTTCACGTTGTATAATAAACGTAAAGTGATGCTAGATCGAGAATATATCGAAATCTGAGATAGTTCTGAAGATGATGTTTTCGTGTAGGGAGAAATGAATGAATAAACAAACGAGTGAATGAATGAATAAACAAATGAATGAATAAACAAATGAGTGAATGAATGAATGAATGAATGAATGAATGAACGAATGAAAATTCCACGTTCAAGGAAGCTTTCAATTGAATTCTTTTTTATCACTTACTTTCAACTTTTACAAACGTCTTACATTTTTAACCGATCGTAAATAGAAAAACAAGAGAGAGAGAGAGATAGAGAGAAGGAAGGAAAATAAAAAAGAAATGAAAAATACGAACGTCGATAATAAAATGGATCATTCGACGCCCACGTTTTTCAATTTTAATGACTTATGTTAAAGCAAATATTAGTTCAATTTATATTTTCTCTTCTTTACTAACTAAAACCACGAATAGCTTTGAACGCGTAGAAACTGATTTTGCAAATAGCATCGTACCATCCTAATATACATTGCGTACTATAAATTGTTTTTTCTTCTCTTATTTTGTTTTTTGTTTTTTAGCAATTGAATATTAAAAGTTCGTAGATGTTATATAATCGTTATATGACTTTGCGAAGAAAATTTGAACGAATCAGTTCGACAACCATTGATTCGATCAGTTCGAAATAAATGTTTAATAATTGACTTTAAATCGTAACCGTTTATTTTAAACATTGAACGAATCTCGACAAAAAAATAAATAAAAATTCTGGATTGATTTTTTTTGTTTTACTTATATTAAATTGAACTCAAGGATTGTGCGAACTTGTATCAAAATTCTTCAAAAAGTTAAATAACTGCCACCCTAATGTATATACAACATGTATAAAATGTATACGCGAAGTTAGCATATCTTTTCCATATAATAGATTAACATAACATTACCACCTGAAGTGTATAAATCATATTAACGTTATGTTCCAGGGACAGCTGCAACGTTCCAAGCTTACGTATGTATCTTAATATGTAAGTATATATACATGTATACATATACATGTACATAGTCATGTATTCTTGTGCTCCTATTTCACAAACTCCCAGTAAAAGTGGTATCCCCGTGACTAGCGTTGTTCGCATTTCAGGCACCTGTACACATATGGAGTCTTACATGTTCGATACAAGTAAAGAGTTCTCGTTTTAAGGTGCGCCTAAATCAACCAAGCGTATTGAAAAAAAAAAAGAGGAAACAAAAAAATCGTCATTTTATTATACTATAGATATGTATAGGTACAAAAAAAACAATAGAAATTAAAATTCGAATAACTGTAAATAATTAGAAAAAAAAAAAAAAATTAAAATTCATATATCTAATTATTAAAAATCGTGACACATTATAATGCGTTCCTATACGTATTCATATACGTGTTGACGTACGTAACAGTCGTTAAAATTTAGAATATAAAATTAGATTAATAATGAATGATTTCTTGCAATCGTTTACGTATGATTTCCATCCGTGTGTTTTCTAAGATTAAACTATACGAAACTTTCTTATTCTCTCGTTGTTTTCTAAATGTATCATGAAAGATAAAATATTTCGAAGGATGATTAATTTATCTTTTACGTATATCTGAAATATTTTATTTAAGATAATAATACATTTATTAAAAAATATGTGAATAAGGAATACATTTGAATAGACGTTTATTAAATACAAAATAAAATGATGTATATCGGTGGTGGTGTGTTATAAACTAAGCCATTGGAATTTTTATGAAAAAATTTTAAAAGAATGATAAATTGAAAAAGAAGCAAGACTGATAAATGAAAGACAATCAATGGAAGGCAAATTCGTTTTCTCTCTCTCTCTCTCTCTCTCTTTCTCCTATTTTACTCCCACAGGAGTACTCGAGCTTAAAACACGAAGCAGTTTTGCTATAAGTAATTACTGACTCGTAACCATGTTCTAAAATCAGTCGGGCGTTTCGCGTCTCTTCGATTTTTCCTTCATCCGCACATTAACATATGGGTAAACGTGAAAGTAAGTAAGTAGTAAATGCCTGGATATTTACGAGGCATTAAATTGTCTCCTAACATTTATACCAACGAGCAACTATGAAAACTGGAAAACGATTTCTTTTCCCCTCCCTTTTTTCTTTCTTTTTAAATCTTTTTTATTAACCGTACCAACGAACAAATTTCAATGAAATATTAAAGTACAATTTATGAATCTGCGAAACACGTGCGTTATTCCAAAATGCGACCTAAATAAACCAATATACTAAAATTCTTTATAAATAGATGAATTTCATTTAAAACTTATATAAATGTTCCCTTTTTAATTTATATACGAGATGATAAGAAAAATATTTGTTCGAACGAATTGGAAAATTATTTTGAAATTGTGGAAAATATCTTACTAGATTTAAATCTATTCTAAATACTTATAAGAGAACATTGTAATTTCTCGAACAAGTATATTATACACATACATATACAATATATTTGTGTGATATAACACAAGTAGTCGACGAGCGAGAAGCCTCGCACATAAGGAAGCCTTTTTTTTTTTTTTGGAATAAACGCGTACGTTTTCTCGCCCATAGTCGTCGTCGTTCAAGTGGATTAATCGATTTGAGCTTACGTTGATGTTTTTACGAAGAAGCCTTTATTAACGGGGGATGTTCTACCGTCGTCGTATTAACGATTAAATCTGCTCTTTCTATTTTCTTTTTTTTTTTTTTTTTGATACATCCTACATAAATAAATATACTTAATAAAAAAATATTAATAAATATATCGAATTACAATTAATCGAGATAATAAATAAATGATTAAAATAATAAATAAATTGAATATTTGTATATTACAGTCAAATTTGAATTCTAAAGATCAAATTATAAGTCGTTGAAATCGATGATTAGAAAAAAAAAAAAAAGAAAAAAAAACAGAAATTAAAACGCGACGTTTGGCAAAGAACAACATCAACTTGTCTCAGGGAAACACTTCGCGTTCCAAAAAGCATTCCAGAAAAGTGAAGTAAAATCTAGATTTTAGTCAGAGGTAGTAGTCGAATATACAGAAGGACGTTGAGAATGTTTGTTTCGGTGTGAAAGACAAAAAGCTTTTGCTTTCAAATCGGACGTGATTCTTCGGTAGGAATGGAGGAAGTGTAGGGGGAAAAAAAAAAAAAAAAATAGCAAAAGGAAAAGAAAAAGAAGAAGAAGACAAAGAGAAAGAAGAAAAAGGGATATCTCGAAGCTTTAACGAGGACGTTGGGGGACGGGGGGTGGGTTTGTAGGTGGTGGATGAATGGTTGTGTGGATGGGAGAAAGAAGGTACTCGTAAATTTGGGTCATCTGAATATTATGCAACCCCAAAACCAACTGCAATTTCACGAAAAACGGAGTATCACGCTTGAGGAGGAAGGTTGCACATGTGTGTGTCTGCGTGTATCATGAAACGACATTACGACATTTCAATATTTTTCTATTAATAAATAATAAGTAGATATAAATCATGGTTTTTTTAAATCTTTTTTTTAATCGATTCAATATTGAAAAACATTTGCGAAAAAATATGCGCGCGATATTTCAATCGTTAAAAAAAAAAAAAAAATAGTCGAACGACTTTTATTTCACGGACTACGAACCAAAGTGTTTTTTTCCGAAGGTTACTAAAAAAGAAATAAATAAAAAAACAAGAAGAAAAAATAAGAAGGAAAAAAAAGAAATTCGAAGAGAGTCAACGGTCTGACTGTTTGACCCTCGAGAAGAGTTCTTGACTCGACTCTCGAAATAACGGTTTTCTTCGTCGACCAAGAGTCGACGATCTGAACATGAGGAACAAGGACGCAAATAGGGAACACACATCGAAAATATTTTTATATTGTTTCTCTCGTTGGATATAGACGACGAGCAAATGCACACCACCCAAGGTTTGTTCTTTATCGAGAAGACAAAGGTACAGAAATTTAAACGATTCTAATACGGGAGGTTATTAACCCTTTCCAATGATACTAACCTTGATTGTATTATCCTTGTGTGCTAGTTTTTTCTTTTAAATAGCTTACACCTTGCCAAAAGAAAGAGAAATGAAATATATGTATATATATGTATATACATAAAATCAAGTATGTAACGAAGAAATCCAAGTTAGTGAGAATTTCGATAGATCTTTTCGAGGAAACAACGTTTCTTTCCGTTCTATTATAAAGAAGATAAAGTTAAATTTTTTATTTATTTTTTTTTGTTTTGTTTTTACCTTGGCGTGATGATAATAACAATAATGACTTCTTTATCACATTATATATCACAAAACTATCTTTATCGTGTCGTTAAGAAAAACGCGAGAAAACTTGGCATGGTATAATATCTTCGATGAAACTTTCAACCAATCATGTTTTACATGTAAGCAAAGTCGTTACGAGTTGTTGCACGCGCATTGATTCGTTGAAATATTCATACTTTTTGCATATCCTACGTGTGATTTTCGTCGATATTCTACGTAATAGATTTTATCCAATGACTATGAGAAAATCTTGTAAATTAAAGTGTAATAATGATATCTAGTATACAACGTGAATCAATTAAAAGCTTTGTGTATAATAAGAAATATTGTAATAATTTTGATTTATAAATTATTCGACCGAAGATCACCAAAAATAGATAAAACCAAGGTAATTAATAAAACAAACTAAATAAACGCGTGCAACTTGGAAACTAAAATAATCTACCCTATTACTTCTCTTAGAATATCCTTCAATATGTAAAATAACGATCAATTAAATAAAAATAAAAATACAAAAATGATTAGAAATTCAAAGTTCTCAGAATAATCAAATCTTTTGCATTACAATAATCTAGCTTGCTACTAGATATTATTTTCATAATGGTACAAGATTATAAATCATCTTTATTGTATTATCTTACTTGATTCACGTTTTCGCAACAACAACAACAACAGCAACAATAACAACAAAATATGAAAATAACAAAATAAAAGCTATTATCTTAGAGAATTATTCGAAGAATTAGCTAAATCAATAATCACTGAAAATTGAAACTGCATAAAGAGAGACAGAGAATATAAAAGTAGAATCAATGATTAGAATGAAATCATAGTGTTCACGAATCGCGTGTTGAAACACTAAGAATCGGCCTTGGTTTTGGCTGCCTATAAATAAGAATCAAAGGTACGTGTGCGATGCACACTGCTACCTCCTTTCCCAACTGTCTACACATTGTTTATCTTCTATCTAGAAGAGCATTGCGCATAGACACGAAACTAATAAATTTCTCTAAATAACTAATTCGAAATGTAATAATTTTAAGAATTAATTACAACAATAAAATGCTTTTCGTTTTTATAATCTCATTTTTACATAAACACGCACTAATGAATTTGTTTGAAACATTCATTCTAAGTGCACTTCATTCTATTTACACATTAATTTACGTCAACAAAATATTTGTCTAATTTTATCACGCTTTTATAAACATTTTATATACACGAATAATAATAAATTATTGTTCAAATAACTAATTCTAAATGTAAAAATGAAATTCTTTATGTATAATATAACAATACGACAATTTAAAATTGCAAAAAACATATATATATATATATATTATTTATCACATTTTGAAAAAGAGAAACTAGAAAATTAGATCAATAAAATGATTTCTCGTATAAAATAGTAACGTGTAATTGATATCTAATACATAACGAAAATGGAGCTAATAAAAAGTGCAACGAGCAGAGATGGGATGGATGAAAAAGGAAAAGAAAGAATGGAAAAAAGAAAAAAATACAAAAGGAGGAGGTGGTGGAAGCATGAAAGAACGGATAATAAAGAGAGGGAAGTGTCGGGTAAGAATTACGTAAAGGAATGAACGAGTATTATATCTTGTCAACGACGGCGTTGCAGCATGAAACTATCGGTTACGAAACTATTTAAATAAACGAAGAGACGATAAACGAGATGAGAAAGAAAGAGAAAAAATATAAAGAGAGAAAAAGAGAGAAGGAAAGAGAGAGAGAGAGAGAGAAAAAGAAACTCTGTAAGTGGGAGTATATACTTTGAGTCTCATTTCGTTTCGGTTGTTGCATCTTTCAAAAGTACTCTCGAGAAAGTAAAATACCTCTCATCTCTTTTTTATCTCATCTATTGAAAAACTATACCTCCAGAGATTGATATTTCTAAGGGAATTTATGACAACCCTGAGTTGCACGCTAAATTCGTCCTTATTGGTCATTCTTTCTGATTCGATGCCTTTGTTGTCCGGTAATTAAAGCAAGGTCGCTTAATTGAATCTAATCATTCATTATCTTTTCCTATACATACATGCATACATATATACAACGTCAAACAAAAGTATTCGTACAAATGACAATTATTGTTTTTCCGAACAAATTTTCTGTTAATCTATAGAAAAGAAAAAAGGAAAAAGCATGCAATTAAAAATAAAGTTATTACGCTCTTTTAATTATTTCTTACGCGTGTCATTGTAGAAATATTTTCAGGAAAAATTTCATCCGTGTCCAATATTTTTGGTTGTTCACAACGCTGTATTTATTTGCCGTATATACGTGCATACATGCAAGCGGATTTAACGTACACGGTAGATACGATACGATAAAAGCGAATGAGTTTTTTATCGAGTGGAAAAAGGAAAAAAAGAAAAAAGTGAAATACAAACAAAAAAAATAGATATTTCTTTTTTAAATCACACAATTAAATTCTTTGAAAACAATAAGATTTAACAATAAAATCGTTAGTTTCCTTCTACGATAATGAACACGTGAATATTATGCGTGTGAACAACTTGTAGCAAATCTTTTCCGTATTTCATACTACTTCTTCTTCTTCTTTTTCTTCTTCTTTATATTCTTAACAACCTTGATACGCTTTTCTCAAGAATATATCCCTGTATATCCGTATATGCTTCAAGAAGTCGAGCATATCGTGAAAGAGTCTCGACGGTAAAAGACTCGATTGCAATTCATTCGCTTTAACCGAGATAAGCCGTTCGTCGCGAGAGACCGTGTAAACGAACTGACCCACATTACATCGAGGAACCGTTCTTATATACATATATATACATTTTTATATACATTACGTATATATGTATTATATGTAACGTAAAAGATCGAAATAGGAGAATGTCAAGATACACATGGTCACTTGGTGTATATTCCAAATATTAATGTATAAAAATAAACCCAAATATTCAGTCTTTCACCGACGTCTTTGGTATGTATTAACAAACGACCATGTGAATCTTGATATTCTCCAATTTCGATCTTTCCTGGTAACATATACATAATACTTTTAAGTATTCCATGTCCTGTAATTTGCAATCTTTCAAAAATCATGACCAAAATTTGCACCCTTATGCATGATTGGCTATGAACTTGTCAGCCTTCCTTTACGTGTTAAACACAATACATTTCTCTCTCTCTCTCTCTCTATTAAGTATATATATAAGTATTACTTCCATTTTTAAATGTAAAAACCTCTAGTACTCTAACGATTAATAAAAAAACGTGTTTGCGTGGATCGTTACGTAGCATGATCGATCTAATCCTAAGATGCTATTAATTTTGGCGTTGAAATTAATTACGGCCTTACAGAGATAAATACAAACGTGTCTAATTATCGTATACTACCTATGTAGTATATGTAGTATACGTATAAGTGAGTTTAATGCATTTCTAGATAGGAATAGTGGATTTTGCAAGACGTCTTAATGGATAAGTACATATCTATGTGTGTACTTACGTATTTAGGTAAGTAAGTTCGTATGTACGTACTTATGTATATACCTGGGGGATACTTAAAAGCTCGCAATACGAGAGAACTCGAACCTTGGCTCAACGTCAATTACGTGCAAACGAGTCGTTTGTGCTGCAACGTTTGCATTGCAAGTAAGTAATACACACGCACACATATATGAGTAAAAGTATATATATATATATATTTTATGTACGTGGAAAGGGATAAAATAGCAGCTTTCTCGAAAGCGTCATCGTCGTTCATAGTCGTCGAGGTTACTAAAAATGTAAAAGGAAAAAAAATCACACACACACACACACATATATATATATATTTCTTTTATGTGCGATCAAATGTAATATAGATACAATAAATAATTGCACGTGAGTGATATAAAAAAAAAAAAAAAGGGAAGGAAAAAAATTTCTAGGTATAAAGTTGGCTTCTGAAACAGGAGCAAAAGCGTGCACGATACGTACGTCTTTGACGTAACGCGTGCCAAAGATTATGTAAGACCGGAGAGTATCAACGCGTTCCTCTTTGCCTTTGCAAAGAGACTTTACGGAACATTAACGATCGTTTAAATGTCACTACACGGAAAGATAGTTCTCTTTCTTCCTATTCATTACTATTATTTCTTTCCCTTTCTTCTCTCTTTCTTTCTTTCTCTCTGTTTTTTATTTTTTATTTTTTTTTTATTTTTTATTTTTTTTCTGAATGGTTTCGACAAAGTCGATAAAAAGAATAAAGGTTGTTGTTGTTTGAGAAAGTAAAAGAGAAAGAGAGAAAGAGAGAGAGAGAAAGAAATATTTAGCGTAGGCGGGGATCATTGAAACCTTGCGTAAGATTATCCTATACCTGGACAATTTGTAGATACAATTTATCTTTCTCTTTTTTAAATTGTTATCAATTATACGAGAGTACATTGAAATAGTTTTATTGAAAAATAAACGTTTATTTTGTTTTTTCTTTTTAGAAAGTGTATGATCGAAAAAAATTGTTTCTATGTTAAGCTCAAAACTTTTCAACTACCATTCGCGTACGAATAGAACGAAATTGCATAAAAATGTAGGATTTTTTCGTTGAAATATATAACTCGTATTAATTAATGCATCGATACAATTTACAAATTTATAGATACTATTTACAATTATATTTGAATTAATAAGAATAAAAATATCTTACGATCATCGATATCTCACAAAATAAAATTTTAAACAAAACAAAAATATTCACAATATACTCTCATAATAATTGAATGTATAAATTTTAATATCGTTAATTTTAATCAAATTTTGATCGAATATTAATTATATTTAACAGTTAATCCTATGTAATATAAATATATTTTTAAACGACACTAGTAAGAGAGCGAATTAGTGATTTTATAAAAAGATAAGAGCCAAAGTAAGGAAAGAGAAAACCAGAGAAGATGACGGAAATGATCGTATGCTGGCAGTGTCTTTATTATGAAAGATAAAACGTTCGAAATGCGTGACGCAACGACGATCGCTCGTATTAATTCAGGCCTTGCACACCGATAGTAGTATGTTGTGGGTTGCCTCAAGCAGTGCGAAGAAAGACGACTGCAAGTAAGTATATACATACGTAGGTATATATACATATATATATGGGTATATATATCGAACGTACATATATTCGTTCGTTTTTAGAATATTAACAGCGAGAGACTTGCATTAGACGTAACAATCATTTATCTGCACCTGGTATATTTAAACATTTTATACGGAATAGGCTAAAAGTTTTCGAACGATTTTTGAAATCAATTACCCCATTTACTGTTCAGATTGTAAAACTCTTACAACTTTAAAAACTTTTTAATAATCTGAAAAATCAATAAGCCTGAAAAAAGCCTCGGAAAAAATGGATAATTGATTTTGAAAACTAGCTTCTAACTTTTAACCCGCCTAAGAATTTATTGATCATCTTGAATAACGATCGTAAAAATGTTGTCTTGTTTTTGTCCCACGAAGAAAGAAGAACTACCGTGTCGAAGTAAATACGTTTTATGTTGACGATCTAAAAAGATGTAAATTATGTGTCATAATATTCGAAGGGTTTGAAAAAATCCAAAGAAGAAAGTAAAGTTATAAGGAAGAACGTGACACGAAACTGTGAAATGATTTCTTTAAAAGACGTTTTTAATCGTATCGTACGTAAAATTTTTCGCGAAAAATGAGATAAATTTCTTTTATTTGCATTTTTTTTTACGTCAAAACCATGTCGCTTGATCGAAGATAAAGATCAAGAAATGTATTAATATTTTCCTTTTTTTCTAATTTTTTTTTTCAAATATATTTTCTTCATAGATAATCGATTAACGCTGTCCTATAATCTTCGTTGAAGGTCGGCAGATAACTAAAGCTTATCGTTATCCCCGAACGACTCGAAAAATTTGCGAAAGAAACTATAATTCCTCCGCCCTTGATAAAGATGACGTCTATGGGAAAAGGTTACCCTGTATCACGAGAATGCGTTGAGAGTAATTAATAAAGGGCAATACCAAAGTGGAAAGGGGGAGAGGGGGAAAAAATAAGAATAAGAATAAGAAGAACAGGAGAGAAAGATGAAACACGTAAAAAAAAAATAGACTCATTTCCAATGAATAAGATTCCTATAAGATAGAAAAATAATATATAAAAACACTATTTTCCAAGTTTTTAGTCATCTCAGAAGAATCGTTTCAGCTCTCGTAATTCTGTATATGCGTGTGTGTGTACGTGGAGGAAGAGGATGTATATGTAAAATGAAAGACTTGGAACGTAGCCTAGGGAAAAGAGATGAAAAATGTAAAGGAAAGAAAGAAAAAATTGCAAAAAAGATAGGAGAAGCTTTCGTAATATGATGGGTGATGTAGGTAGATAAGCTTCTTTTATCCAGTTTAACTTGCAAAACGAGCCTGTACATCGTTCACGAAGGTAAAGAGTTTTAACTAATGTAAGAGAAATACGAGAGAAACCATCGTCGTCGAGAAGGGACTTTTAATGGGGAAGACAAGCGAATACCTTGAACCACGCGTTACGTTACCTCAAACTAACGACACTATACAAAGGGTTAAAAGAGTAAATAAAAAATACTAAGAAAGATATATATATATATGAGCCACCAATTTGTCAATCGATTTATTGCACAAAACAAAAGTGAAAAAAGATGATAGATTAATATTTATTATCATTTATTATTGGAAGGCCATAACAATTGTTGCCATTTAACAATGTTAAACTTAATTATTAGGGACATTTATTTGAAATATAAAAAGATAAGAATCGAACAAGTGTTCTGATAATAAAGTGTTTAAAAAATTGTTAAAGTAGAGTTAATCGTTTTGGCCTGTAAATGATTCATATGTTTAAAGTGAGAAAGAGAAGGGAGAGAGAGAGAGATTGAGAGAGAGAGAGAGAGAGAGAGAGAGATCTTTTGATTAATTAACAAAAATAAAAACGTAGGAAATAAAGAAGTAGAGTAAAAAAAGAATAAGTATCTCTTCCGATCAGCTCGATAACAGAGTAGGCAAGTCCACAACTCCCACCACCACCACCACTTCGACTACTCTCGAGTTCCCCTAGCATTTAAAGCGCTCTCATACATTCAGCGTTCGACGATGCCATATGCCATTGCATCCTGAAAGGATTATAGCTCATACCAGAAAGATAATAACTAACAACTCTCCTGTTTAAAAAAAGAAAAGAAAAGAAAAGAAAAGAAGGAAGTAAAAAAATGAAATAAATAATTATGAGAAATATAATGAATATGATTGTATTATCAAAGTACAAAAGGGATGACGAAAGAATTAAATTCTGTTGCGATGATGACTCAAAAGGAAAAATATGAGAGACGGAGAGAGAGGGGAGAGGGAAAGAGAGGCAACAAGGTGTCAGATTCGGGCTGATCCACCGAGGTTTTTCGCGGGGGAAGAAAGGATATTACATACGGATAATATGTAAGCGTGTGTCCCCTTCGCGGACAGTAGTTACGCGCGCACGCGTGCGCTGATATATGCGAATGAGAGGGAGAGGGAGGGAGGAAGAGAGAGAGAGAGAGAGAGAGAGAAAGAGAAAGAAAGAAAGAAAGCATAAAAACAGAAAGAAAAGAGATGGAACGAAAAAGCGACTGGCACATCACGCATACTCAAAGACACGACAGTAGCACGTTTAAGCAACCACCACTACTCTCTGACAAAGAAACCCTTGACGGCGATGACGACGATGACGACAATGACGATGACGATGTCTCCCTAATTTTGATATTTTTCTCAGGAGATTTAAAACATCCAGTATGTATATACATATGTACATGTACATTCTTTTTTTCTATTACAAATTGGTAACATACGATAAAGTTTATTTTTATTTCACTTTCTCCCCCTTACATTTAATTATATACTAATGTATACAAATGAGAGAGAAAGAAAAAGATATAAAAAACGATTGATTGTATTAATAAAAAAAAAAAGAAAAAAAAATGAATTAAAGTAGTAACTTACCGAATCGAAGTATCGCTCGAGGCAGCAAGACAATCAACCGAGCTTGGAGTCGTCCCCAGGGGTCAAATGATCCTGTCGGGCCCCATGGCCGTTCTCGAGACTATCGATGTGCACACGAATTCGTCTTTTGTCCTTTGTCAGAACTGTCTCTTCGATCAGCCGTGTCCTCTCGAAGACTCCCTTCGATCGTTTTCCTTCTCTCTTATTCGCTCTCTCGACCCACGGCGAGAATGGAGTTGAACCAATGATGATGATACCTTCGAAAGGGTGACCGTATGACAGACTATGTTAGATATATGGAGAGAGGGGATACCAAGTTAATGGGGGGAGTGTAACAGACGGACAGACAGACAGACAGACAATGAGAAAAAGGTAGAGAGGAAAAGAGAAAGAAAAACGACGTAAGGCAACCACGAGCGAAAGCTCTCACCTCCCACCGACCGCTCCGAAGGTCTGTTGCCAACTGACCCAGGCGGTGACAGCTACTGCCGACACTGCTGCCAACGGTTAGGATTTAAACTAACCTAGCTTGCCTCTTTCTCTCACTTCTTTCATCATTGTCACTGTCACTCTCTCTTTCTCTCTCACTCACACTCGTTCTCTCTCATTTTAATCTCTCTTTCTCTTATGTGATGGACATTATAGCGGTCGAAGGTTAAACGATTACCCTTTACTTACTCTTCATTCGACTGCACCAGATAGATATTTTCTTCGATTATTATTTAACGATTAAATTTTTGCTTTTTACCTTTTAAATTTCCTTCATCGAGAATACATATATCAACGATATGTGTGTCGTTCTTTCTTTCTTATGCTGTCTACCTCTGTCTCATTCTTTCTTTCCTTTATGCACACGCGCGTTCGTGTTCTTTCTATGAATTCATTTTTAATAAAACATATCTATACAATTTTTCTTCGTCAATAATCGTCACTCGAATTTTTTCCATTATTAATAACACTCACGCCCGAATCGAAAAGACTCGTTAGACCAGGTTTCTTTATTAAGAATCAATCTAGTAATACGTACTAATTGTAACGTTCGAACAATGAGAGAGAGTCGACGATGGCTGATTTTTTACATTCTTATGTTGTCGGCACTGTCGATCATCTGACGATCAGCTGTAATTCACGCCTCGTAGCTAACACCACGCGCTCGCGTTCAATATATACGAACTACTACCACTATTATTATTCTCTAGAACGATTTTTTTTTTTTACATTTTATGCTATTGAAACACGTTCACATACATACTTTCGACGAGAATTTATTATTTGTTGTTATTAATTTGGAAATTTTACGTTTCAGTGCATAGAATCGAAATCGATTTTTGTACTTTTTTTTTCTTTTCTTTTTTCCTTTTGTCGGTCAAACTCGTGTTGGAGTATTTTTACGCATTTCGAAATCAAGGTTAATTGGCGTCACTGGTGTGGGTCGATACGTTGGCGTTCAAAGCTTCGTTAACTTAATGAGCGATATTAAACCTGTATGAAAGTTAATATATCTATGTATATAACTGCATCATTGAGTCTACTGTGACGCGATATGTAACTATTTACGTTTAATTATCGGATAAAAAAAAGAATCATCGATTCACGAGATTATGAAAGTATATATATATATGTATACATAGAATACGTAAGAAAAATCATATTTAATATAATTAATGCTAAATAAAAGTAACAATTCATACAGGTGTCCTCGTTTTTATTAAATGCAACTATAAAACGACTAGATGAATATATTTTGATAATTTTGTGTTTGTTTGTAGAAAATTCATCGATAAGATGAACTGTTAAATTGCTTTTAAAATTGTTTTTTCTTTGAGCTTACTTGTTTGCTGTGTTATCTTATGTTACATATAAAATTATATTAATCTTACTTCAACGACACAAAGAATGACTCTTGTTTGACTCAATAAAATGAAAATTTGTAGTTGTATTTTTTCATACAACGAAGCATTATATGTATTCCATGGAATTTTTATAATCTATTCAATTTGTATCTATTTTCAATTTTATTTACAAGTAACTGATGCAGCGAAATGTGATTGTAGAAATATTTCGTACAGCAAGTCGATCGTTGACCGACAACATTGCTGTAAGAACATTATCAGATTTTGCAGAGTGACTGTGACAAATTTTTGTACAATGCTTTTTAATAAAAAACAATCACTTTTTGCCAGATTTCTTGATGCCGCCAGTAACAAGAGGACCCTTTTGACTAGCTTTCTTCGCTGCTTCTGCCAGTGCTTTTTGTTGTTCCTTTTGTTTCTGTTTAAAAGCTACATCTTCGTCATCTAATTGTTTAGAATCCTTTTTCGGTGCCTTCAATGGTTTTTTTTTACCTCCTTCCCGACTAGACATTCTAAAAAGGTGTCAAATTTGATTAGTTTTTTAATGTATATTTTCTCTATCTATATTTTACGTAGTAATATAATTCAAATAATTCTTTAACGACATATTAGGTGTACGAAATGTCCGATTTAGAACTGACAGTTTGGTTTATTATATCTTAAGTGCAAAAAAACAATATAATTAATCAAAGTATGAGCTTAAACTATCGACACAGTTTTGCCATCATAATAGTAACTTGTTAATGTCAGCAGCAAAGAAGTCTGGGATGCTAATGATGATAAAATAACGAAAATTATTTTCTACAATTTGTTGGGAATTATATTTTTTTCCTTGCAAAAAGTGGTGCAATGCCATGTGGCATATAAGTTTGCTCTCAGGTCACATCATAAATGTTCATTTTTAAGATCAATATCACTAGATAAGAACTTCTCAAATCATTGACATATTACTGTCTTCTCATTAGACACTTCCTTGTTAAAACATTTGTTGACATTTTGAATTGTCTGCGTTGCATTATTATTAATATAATGATTTACAAAATTTATAAAATAATATAATAAAGAATAGAAATCATAAATGATCCAGTAATTTAAATTATATAATTAATAAAATAATAATACAAAGCAGAGCATATAAATTGCATAGTAAAAGGTCAATACTTTTAATGACACAAAGAATATTCTTATCTCTATGCATTTACGATATTTCTTTTTTTAAATTCATATTAAGTTACAATAACTTATTTATTTGAGTAAGAATAAATACAATTTCAGTATATTTTTTAAACGTATATTTATCTATAGTAAATTTTAGACTACAATAAATAATAATCAAAAGTAAACTATATAATCAATAGTTCATTGAACATAATTAGCATGATGCAAAAACTAACCTCTTTTGCATTAAGCATATCAATTCTACTGATGTAATAAATTCTTTAAACATGTAAGTATATATATATGTATATCTCTGTTAATTTCATTACAATGCTTTAAAAATTTCTATTATTATTTATTGTATATTTTAATATTTTACTTATGCATTGCAAATAAAAAAAGCACGATGCTTTGATAGTACATGATGAACAAATGATAATACATATATCAATTATATATATTTATCATAAAAACTGAGTGTATTAAATGCAAGAATTATATTTAACGTACCTGCAATTCTATATATGAAGTCGTTTAATATATTTATAATATTTCGTATCTCAAAGTAACAGAAATAAAATTTGACAATCTGCAGGGTTATACTACTTCAGATCACCGAAGGTAATACCAATCGCCATATTTTCTTTGACGTTAAGGAACGTGCTGCTATTGGTTGATAATCGTACGCGCGCCCCACCTATTAATATATTCTATGACAATAGAGGGCAGATTTGATTAAAGTTCGTTCTTTGTAAAAATGATAAGGTGTTACTGTCGGTAAGTTATCATTGCATTCGAATATCAAGTCCTCTGTTTTATCTGCCCAGATTCATTTTAGTTACTGCCGAGATCACCAGTGGGCGATAGGAGGTACTTAACCCGATGACGGTACAATACTATCAAAGAATGCTGTATTCTTTGATAGTATACGATACTATATGATATTATCTTTGATAGCATATATAATATATTTATATATTGTAATAGAATTTGAAATAATTATTTTTTATTTTTAGTGTATAAACGTGTGTGTGCCTTCAGAAATGCATTTATATGTATATTTTAAAATGAAACAATTTAAAACACTCAAATAAAAAAGAATCCAGAAGATTTGTTGTTAAATCCAACGATGATCACCTGTAACAAGAAGAAAACAATATTAATCATACAATCAAGTGATACAATAGCCTGACATATAAATCGTCCAATTCGCAGATGCACTTCTCTCTCAATTGAATTCTATATTTATTTTTACCATATCTCTATTTACTGTTGTAATAAAATTAAATTTAAACGCGTGATTTTACATTTACATAAAATAAATAGAAATATATATATATATATATATATATATATATATATATATAAAGAAATAGAAAAAGTAAAAATACTAAGTTACTAAAAAAAAATAATATCTATTAATTATTATGAGAAAGTCTCTTAAACTGCTTTATATAGAAAAGAAAAATAGCAAATTTAATAAAATACGATCACAGTAAAACATTTTAAAAACGTAACAAGAAAAGAGAAATTACTATAATATTTACCGAACGTTATTTAGGCTTTAAAATTTAATAATATAAAAAGTTTAATATTTGTGACTCTAACTAAACACATATGCATCTTTTAGACGATATAGATACAAATTTGGTGTCCCAAGGAGATGGAATGGTCCATCATCTCCAATTACAACTACAAATTAATGACGAGCAAGAATGTAATATAATAAAATATAAAATATGACTAGAGAGCTATTCTCGAAAAGTTCGAACTTGCTGTTGAACCTTTGAAAATAACTCAACAGTCTGTGTAGTTGCCCTCTTCAGCCACAATTAAGTGGGGGCCTCTTCGGCATTAGCCTCTTCTTTCTTCATCCCTGAAAACTGCATTGGACATTTTCAACGTGCAAGAAAGATAAGATATCTCACATCTTTTTAGCAAATTAACTTTTATTTGTTTATGATTCTAATATGGAATTATGAAAAAATTAATTTATATTTAATGTTAATTATATTCAAGCTCATATAACCATGGATGAACTTAGAGTTCATTGCATAATATTACACGAGCACATTTAATCCAACATCCAAGCAGATAATTTCCCTCGATGACCTAATAACACGTCGCACTTTTAATATCAAATAACAAAATTCAATTGAAATTAAATAATGCAACAAATGTAATGCATTTTCTTGCAATATTTTCATTTCATTCACTTGTTATATTGAACTATATCAAATATTTTTCATTATAAGAGAGAATCGCTATTGTGCGAAGTGCTAATCTTAAAACTAAGTTTCAAGTTCATCAAAGTATTTGCGAATTTGTTCGAGACTATCTCGTTCGAGATAGAATCGAAATAGAAAAGAATTTTTCAAATTGATGCAAATTCCTTTGAATCATGATACATAATGAAGATTACAGAACAGTCACAAAATAAATTTACAAAGCAAGCATATTAGAATAAATAAAAAAAGAAAATTTTTGTAACAGTTCTGTATAAACCAGGTGACTAAATTTCCACTCCGGAGTGGAAGCGAACCTAGTGCCTTTCCTGGATCCTACCTACTTAAAGTTAAAGTTTTCACATTCGTTCAAAGAAGTATGCTACCTGCCAGCCAATTACCCATAATTAAAAAGAGCAAATACACATACGTACCCACCCACTCACTCCACGATTCTCTCACATACCACCAGGGTGCAAAAGCCTAAACTAAAGAGCATGCCCCGGGGCACCTCCGACACTCTAGTTCAACCACGTTTTCTAAACTTATGGGAGTACGTACCAATGCTGTAATCGACTGCCAAGGCTAGTGATTATTGCATAAAAAACTACAGCAAAAATACAAGTATACACTAGTATATATGCATACTAGTAATATACGAGTATATCAAAGTTTCCACAAATAAATGCGGTAACTCTACTATGCAAAACGATTGTTAAAAAAAAAGTTCGTATCGTACTCGTGACTCTACAAGTTATTTTTATTCAATAACTTTAAAAAATAATAAGCGCAGTATTACGTGTCGCGAAACGATGTACAATGCACACACCTAAACGCACACACAGGTGCAACGTACATCGTGCAATCACTAACACAATGACAGTCGCTAATAGGGGAAAAACTTAAAACTAAACCTATACTAACCGTTTCTCACCTATACGAGTAGCACCTGGGCACAGGCATAGATGAGAACGCAGAAAGTATAGGGGGGAGAAACGGGAGATTAGTATATTAGAAGCTGAAAATCCTGATCTAAAAAATATGATTAAAAACACATATATACATAAGACATAAATACATTTTTATAGAAATTTATCTAAGCGGCTAAAAACTCTACAATTTATTTGATAAATATTAACTTTTAATATCTTTTAAAATATCTTTTAATATATTTTAATATATTTAGGAACCTCGGACGACTCCTTTCATTAAGTTGGCTGTTCTAATAAAAGAACTGGGCTTTGAGCCACCACTTAACTGCTAGAATCTATCCGTCGCGAATGAGTTTGTTTTCTTGCTCATTTATTTATAATATCGAAGTATCGATACATCAAAATTAATCGCGATTAGATAAACTAAATATGAAGCAATGCATGTAAGACATTTATTACATGCTTTTCTGGACGAAAAAGAGTAAATTAATGCTCGGTTTCACCACTACTAACCACGAACAAAACACATAATAAAAAAGAAAGTGCATCAATTAATTGCATTATTAACTATATGAATTTAACCGATGAGACAAGAAAACCTATCCTGAACTAATAAAACATACAATAAAATACAATACAATATACAATTTTCATGAGTAACTCCTAGAAAGGAATTACTCATGTGCTCGTCAATAATTTATTTAAGTAATTACAACCAGTAGCTCGTGCTGATTAGGACCTTTCATCCTCGACATGATTGAGCACCGGAGGGACTTTAAATTTTTTGACTCACGGCGTAAGAAGTTCTACGATGGCTCCAAAACACTCCTACTTTGCAGCAAGTGTTGTAGTTGACGATCGAAGAGTTCCTCGATTTGGTATTGAAGGAGATCCACCGAAGACCCACCGAAGATCCATCGAAGATCCATCGAAGATCCATCGAAGATCCATCGAAGAATTCATCCCGCATCTTTGATAAGGTAGAAAGTCCGTCGTCATATCTGTAAAATAAAATAGAACAAAACGATAAGTTATTTATAATATAATACAAAATTGTATAAAAATAAATAAAAAAAAAGTAAATTAAAATGAATACTTACAATGCATTCTAATGGGATGAAATTCAATTGCACCATGGCGATGCACCTCGCGTGAATCTAAAAACGCGGTATAAACGAAAATAAGAAACTATAGATGAGTTTCTTATCGCGAAACCGAAATTTTATTATACGGCGAACAACACTGATTCTAATTCGCGTATGATTTTAATTTATTTATGCCCGATCACTGATTCTACACAACTAATTAAAGACTGCTTTGCACACAGTCAATGCAAGTAGAAAAATCTTCATTGATGCACTGATTCTAATACGCGAACAGTCAGTGCGACTGTTTTAAAATAAAAATACAACTTTCTCGAACAAAGTCTAATGCAATTACTGCTTTGATCGCAGTTAATTTAATATGAAAAATTTCTAATACAATCGCGTAACACGAACAAATTGAAATGAGCGAACGAACGTGCTTCTAATCCGTGATTTTAATTATATTCAATCGATACAACACTCCCGTATATTGCTTCGCGCACGATTGCAATCTGAAACAGAAATAAAAAACAATACTATTAATATCATTACTATTACTGAAAACAATTAAAATGTTTGTTGAATTATTAAATACAAAAATATACTCACTTTGTACTCCATCGATGAATGCACGATAGGTCTCCTACCCTTAGGATGACGATGACAATGCACTAACACTGATTCTACAACTGCATTACATGCAGTTAATTCAATTAACACTAGATTAATGGACTAACAATAAAAATTTGACTCATATCAAATTTCTGCATATGCTACATATATATAAAATTTTAATATTATTTTTTTAAAATATACGTTGATTTTTAATACCATAATGAAATATATGTAAATATTAATTCCTCCCCTCTACCCATTTCTTCATGCAAACAATTTTTGTAAGTTTTTAAAAAATAGTAAATGAAACAATAATGAAAAAATCTAGTGTTAAACGAATTTCCAAATGAATTTAATTAATAAATTGTAACACTATTCCAACGATGATCTGAAGCAAAAATAAAAACAAGATTATATAGACCATTGATATAAAAACATTATTATAATTATTGAGAAAATGTTATATAAAATTGACTTACATTTATTCTTCAGTGATGAATGCACGATGGGTATCCTACCCTTAGGATGACGATGAGCACACGTTTAAACCGAATAAAAGAAACTTACGGAGTTTCTTAACCGAGCAAACGAAACTTTAATATGCGACGATCAACACTGACTTTAATTACCGATTTTTTAATATTTTATTTTATCGATGCAACACACGAGTACTTCATTGCCTACGCGCTCGATTGCAATAATGTTCTGAAACAGAAAAAGGAAAAAAAACAATTAATATCATCGTTATAATAAAAAACCATTAAAGTTATCATAGAAATGTTTGATACAAAAATATACCTACTTTTAGTCTTCATTGATGACTGCAGGATGGGTATCCTACCCTTAGGATGACGATGAATAAAATAAAATTAAATAAAACTCTGAAAAGCTGAAACATACTAAAGATTATATTATAGTACAATATTCCCTGTAAATCATTCCTGAAGGCAGGGCACACTTTAAAAAATATTCTATCATAAAGAATTGAAATTATTAAAAGTAAAAATTAAACAATATTTATGGAATTTATCAAAGTATGCAACTATTCGTTTGATAGTGCTTGCTTTGTATTTCAATATACAAGCCCAAGCAATATCAGTTGCCTAAATCTTATTACTTGTATAAAATTGCATATAAAATATAAAATATTATTAATAAAAATCTTTAAAGAAGTCTAAAGAAGACAATAACTGTAATAGTAAACTCAATAAAGAATAATCTGACAAGTATATCAATTATTATGCTGTCCAATGCTTTAATAAACTTTTTAAACGATTAATTTAATAATGATGAGATTAGAAATAAAATCAATAAATGGTTTAATACGTCACGTTCGTTAGATCTTAACTCCTCGAAGGACGGAAGGGGAATGAGATACGTTACTGCTTATCCTTGAGAGTGTCTAACGTTCGCTGCTTGGCTGTTTACGTTTTGTTTTCGGTTGTCTTTCTTCTGTTTTCACCTCGAGAAATTCCTACAAATATACATACACATTCATAATTGTCTGTAGGTGAATGTTTTGTTTTCTATTCTCTCTCCCTCTCACACTCTCGTTCTCGCTCTTTTTATACATTTCTATATGGCTTAAGAAAAAAATAACGCTTACCTCAATGAATATGAAGATAAAAAAAGAGTAAACACAATTATTAGAACGGGTGTATGAATTCGTTCTGGACTCTCCAATGCTCGGTAATCTAAGAGAAATAAAAAATAAAATTACATTAGTCAATATAAAGAAAATCAGATACATGAGTGTATGTGTACGAGTGGTTAACCTATACTTATGTATATATGCCGGTACGTGTGTGTATGTGATAAAAATCAAATTTAAAGATTTTTGAAGACATAATTATGAAAAATAATTAATTAGAGCCTCATTAGAGATGGTAGTAATTATCGATACCATGAAAAAAGCTGGAAATTAGAAGAAATATTGTTAAGAAACATTGGTAGAATTGGCGGGATGCCGACATACACCGATGATTATATTTTCACAGATGTCTTTCGAACTTTTTAATATTTCGTTTTGAAAACACTCATGTATGGAAATCTTGCGTGTAGCTATCGTTTGATATAATAGGAAGGTGTAAAATACTTTTCAATTACCTGGATTAAACGAGATTACTCAGTACACTGGAACATATACACTTGACAGACTTCCAATATGGGGGCAGTGACGTATTACGAAGGGATCCACCCGCAAGGAAACGTAGACATCTGATGACATCACGTCTGCTTGCTATTTTTCTATTTTTTCCATCTATTCTAGAAAAATATCGAATGGTTAAAAATAGTATATAGGAACATAAAAATTGTCGAAATATATACTTTATTAGGCCAGACAATAAAAATTGATCAATTTTTACAAACAAACAATTTTAAACAAAACAATTGACATCTCTCATGCCAACCATGAAAGTATAAATTCCTATACTCTGTATTGATATGGAAAAACTCTTGTTATTTTAATTTTCGAAGGATGGCTATAATGCCTTATATCAATTGTTCTTAAAATATCTGCAACGAGGTTTCTTTTCTATACGATTGTGTTTTTCTGTGCGGTTTTTAGTGTATAACCTCTTTATTTTATTCCTTATTTTTAAATATTATAAAAGAACGAGTACACCTAATAGGAAAATAAAATTATTTTTGATTTATCAAATAAATAAATTTTGTGTGTTTTTCTGTGCAGTGTGATACAGTTTTTATAGTATTTTTATAGTGTATATTGTCTTTATTCTACACGTTATTTTTTAAATATTAACAACGAACGTGCTACAAGTATACAAAACACTCATAAATTTAATTTTCTTTATATTATACCAATGCTATGTTACATTATACTTTTTTTTAGGTTTCCAAACATTGGTACAATACAGCATGAATACACATACTCATTGTCAGTCTATTTGTGTTTACTTTTCTATCTAAATAATAATTGTATTTACTTTTTTATATTGATATCAGTTGTGGTAAGTTTATCTCTTTTCTTTTATAACATAAAGAAGAGTAATATAAAAAGTATGAGAAGGGAAAAGAGTGAGAGACATCTTATACAAATATCATCACACAATATATCAGAATGTTTGATACTTTACTAATACAATCTTATGATTTTCAGATTTGCAAGTATTTGAAGATTTGGAAAAGCACAGCATCGATTAGGCTTTCTTATTGTTTCATGTATCAAGTACATACATAAAAGAAGAACTTACAAGATTTTAAAATGAATCCAGGCAATATGTTTTAGTTTTTAAACAAGCAGACACATAAGCTTTCTTCTATCATAATGGTATACTTCAATAATTCACATTTTTCATTAGTATATTGTTTATTAATTGTTTGAATATATTGGTTATATAATTGTTTAGAGAAATGTACTTTGTTTTTTCATTTACATATACGTTAATAAATGTGAGAAAAAGGAATTCAATTCTTACATGTTACTCTATTAGTTAGTATTCATTCAATATTTACAGTTATATAACTGTAATTTATATATAATAATTGCATCTTTATAATGTAGTTTTATATAAACAATTGTAAAAAAATTGCATTGACACTAGCATCGATTAATTAACAATTATTTCAATGCACTAATGCACTTTTCTTATATTGCAGCTAAATTTTACACTCGAAGCAATCACTGCGCAGGAGCAATAAAAAAATACATAAAAATGATAAAAATACGAAAATCATAACGTTATAATCTTAAATTTTATTGATTAGATGGATTATTCCTTTTATACACATGCGTAACGTTCGCAAAGTCATATAAACAACTTTCAATAAAAGTACTTTCATAGAGGACAACGTCTCATTTCAACGGAGGATTTCGAAGGGGACGGTACATAGATCATGTATTCCTAGCTTTTAGACAACAATAGACATTCCTATCGATTATTTAACAATTATTTTAATATTCTAATGCAATCTCTTTATATTTCAGATTGTTTAAACACATATGTACTGGTTTAAACATTACATACTTATTAACATATTTTTAATATAAAATAATTTTAATGTAATATTTTTCTGGATAAAAATTTGATTATTCAAAGTCATCATTGTACAGGGACGTTAAAACAAATGTACATTAGTTTAAACAATTACATAAAAATTGAAGGAATGTTTATATCAAAACGTTGCAATGTGATTAAGTTTTTAGTGTATATTGTCTTTATCTTACTCGTTATTTTTTGAATATTAACAAAGAACGTATACACCTAACAGAAAAATAAATTAGATAAGAATAATTATTATTTGGATAAATAATTAGATAATTATAATTGATAATAAAATTGATATTTAATTTATGTAATAAATAAATTATGTATGTTTTTCTGTGCGGTGTGATAAGGTTTATAGTGCATATTGTCTTTATTCTTTTCGTTATTTTTTAAATATTAATAAGATACTTGTACCTTAAATAGAAAAATGGAATAAATTTTTTGTTTATTTAATAAATAAATTATCATATCTAGCTTGAGACTAGCGTGGTCATGAAGAAAGCCGAGTTACGTACGTGTGACGGGGCAAGCTTGTGTGCGTGAAATTTCTATATGGTAATTGGGAATTTCTGATTGGTCACTTTACGTCCAAAATGTAAGACCAAAGATGATTAGCGAATCAGCGCTCTTTTCTTCTTGGCCGTCGTGGAGATCGCACGAATACTTAGTCGTCCCGTTAATCTCAGGTAATTAAAATATTTTTTCTAACGTAAATAATTTGCCTATATACTAATCGATTATTCTAATAAATAACTTTCAAACGATATAATCGAAAGATTACGATAATGTCGAGGATAAAAAATATTTATGTAGAAAAAAATTTCATGTACATTGGTATGCATTTTTCTAGGCAATTATATATATATCTTATTTTACGGCATCATTTCTATAGATATCGACTTATAATGATCGATTTTTATTGTTTGGCTTAATAAAGTATATATTTCGATAATTGTTATGTTCCTATATCCTATTTTTGACTATTCGATATTTTTCTATAATAGATGGAAAAAATGCAAAATCTCAAGTAGCCATTGGTCAACGGATTTCGCTACTTTTTTGAAAGTGAACTACCGCGCATACTACCGCGCGCAGCAGATGCGCGGCAGAGGCAACGCAGTGGCAACGCATGGGGTTTTCGCAGGGGAAAGGTAGATGAAACGCCATTTTCTGTCAGCTGTATATGTTCCAACGTACTGCGTCATTCCGTTTAATCCAGGTAATTAAAAAATAGTTAACACCTTTCTATTATATATCAAATGATAGCTACACACAAGATTTTCATACGTGAGTGTTTTCAAAACGAAATATTGAAAAGTTCGAAGGATATCTGTGAGAATATAACATCGATATATCTCGGCGTCCCGCCAATCTCACCAATGTTACTTAACAATATTTCTTCTAATTTCCAGCTTTTTTCATGGTATCGATAATTACTACCATCTCTAATGATGCTCTAATTAATTATTTTTCATAATTATGTATTCAAATATAATATTTCGTATTAAATTAATACACACACACATATACAGGCATATATACATAAGTATAGGTTAACCACTCGTACACATAAACTCATGTATTTGATTTTCTTTATATTGACTAATGTAATTTTATTTTTTATTTCTTTTAGATTTCCGAGCTTGGAGAGTCCAGAACGAATTCATACACCCGTTCTAATAATTGTGTTTACTCTTTTTTTATCTTCATATTCATTGAGGTAAGCGTTATTCTTTTCTTAAGCCATATAGAAATGTAGAGAGAGAGAGAGAGAAAAAAAACAAAACATTCACCTACAAGAAACTATGAATGTGTATGTATATTTGTAGGAATTTCTCGAGGTGAAAACAGAAGAAAGACAACCGAAAACAAAACGTAAACAGCCAAGCAGCGAACGTTAGACACTCTCAAGGATAAGCAGTAACGTATCTCATTCCCCTTCCGTCCTTCGAGGAGTTAAGATCTAACGAACGTGACGTATTAAACTATTTATTGATTTTATTTCTAACATTATCTAACGTTTAATACTTTTATATTCTAACATTAAATACTTTAATAAGTTTTTTATTAGAGAGAATAATATAAAACGTTTTATTTTTTAGGTTATTCTTTATCAAGTCATATATTATAACTTAAAAAATTTTTAATTAATATTTTCAATAACATTACATACATTCTATGTAATATTATACAAGTAGTAAGATTAAGGCAATTAATATTGCTTGAATTTATATTGATTCTTTATGATAAAATATCTTTGAAAGTGTGCAATGCCTTCAGGAATGATTTCAGGAAATATTGTAATATTTAATTGTATGTAATATAATTTTTAGTATGTTTCAGCTTTTCAGAGATTTATTTAATTTTATTTTATTCATCGTCATCTTAAGGGTAGGATACCCATCTTGCAGTCATCAATGAAGACTAAAAGTAAGTATTTTTTTCTATCAAACACTTCTATGATAACTTTAATGGATTTTTATTATAACGATGATATTAATTGTTCTTTTTCTTTTTCTGTTTTAGAACATCATTGCAATCGAGCGCGTAGGCAATGAAGTACTCGTGTGTTGCATCGATAAAATAAAATATTAAAAAATCGGTAATTAAAGTCAGTGTTGATCGTCGCATATTAAAGTTTCGTTTGCTCGGTTAAGAAACTCCGTAAGTTTCTTTTATTCGGTTTAAACGTGTGCTCATCGTCATCCTAAGGGTAGGATACCCATCGTGCATTCATCACTGAAGAATAAATGTAAGTCAATTTTTATATATAACATTTTCTCAATAATTATAATAATGTTTTTATATCAATGGTCTATATAATCTTGTTTTTATTTTTGCTTCAGATCATCGTTGGAATAGTGTTACAATTTATTAATTAAATTCATTTGGAAATTCGTTTAACACTAGATTTTTTCATTATTGTTTCATTTACTATTTTTTAAAAACTTACAAAAATTGTTTGCATGAAGAAATGGGTAGAGGGGAGGAATTAATATTTACATATATTTCATTATGATATTAAAAATCAACGTATATTTTAAAAAAATAATATTAAAATTTTATATATGTAGCATATGCATCGAAGAATTTTGATATGAGTCAAATTGGTTTATTGTTAGTCCATTAATCTAGTGTTAATTGAATTAACTGCATGTAATGCAGTTGTAGAATCAGTGTTAGTGCATTGTCATCGTCATCCTAAGGGTAGGAGACCCATCGTGCATTCATCGATGGAGTTACAAAGTGAGTATATTTTTGTATTTGATAATTCAACAAACATTTTAATTGTTTTCAGTAATAGTAATGATATTAATAGTATTGTTTTTTTATTTCTGTTTCAGATTGCAATCGTGCGCGAAGCAATATACGGGAGTGTTGTATCGATTGAATATAATTAAAATCACGGATTAGAAGCACGTTCGTTCGTTCATTTCAATTCGCTCGTGTTACGCGATTATATTAGAATTTTTTTATATTAAATTGTCTGCGACCAAAGCAGTAATTGCATTAGACTTTGTTCGAGTAAAGTTGTATTTTTATCTTTAAACAGTCGCACAGACTGTTTGCGTATTAGAATCAGTGCATTAATGAAGATTTTTCTACTTGCATTGACTGTATGCAAAGCAGTCTTTTAATTAGTTGTGTAGAATCAGTGATCGGGCGTATAATAAATTAAAATCATACGCGAATTAGAATCAGTGTTGTTCGCCGTATAATAAAATTTCGGTTTCGCGATAAGAAACTCATCTATAGTTTCTTATTTTCGTTTATACCGCGTTTTTAGATTCACGCGAGGTGCATCGCCATGGTGCAATTGAATTTCATCCCATTGGAATGCATTGTAAGTATCTATTTTTATTTACATTTTATTCGATTTTATTTTAATATAATTTTGGATTATATTGCAGATAACTTATCGTTATGTTCTATTTTATTTTACAGATATGACGACGGACTTTCTACCTTATCAAAGATGCGGGATGAATTCTTCGATGGATCTTCGATGGATCTTCGATGGATCTTCTTCAGTAGCAAACCAAGGAACTTTCCAATCGTTAGACTGCTACGAAGTAGGAGTGTTTTGGAGCCACCGCAGAACTTCTAATGCCAACTGTTCATGTTTCGTATATGCGTTATTTTAATTCTAAAATGTCACATATATGTTTTATAACAGTTGGTAACGAGTGAGTCAACAATTTAAAGTCCCTCCGGTGCTCAATCATGCTGAGGATGAAAGGTCCTAATCAGCACGAGCTACTGGTTGTAATTACTTAAATAAATTATTGACGAGCACATGAGTAATTCCTTTCTAGGAGTTACTCATGAAAATTGTATATTGTATTGTATTTTATTGTATGTTTTATTAGTTCAGGATAGGTTTTCTTGTCTCATCGGTTAAATTCATTTAGTTAATAATGCAATTAATTGATGCACTTTCTTTTTTATTATGTGTTTTGTTCGTGGTTAGTAGTGGTGAAACCGAGCATTAATTTACTCTTTTTCGTCCAGAAAAGCATGTAATAAATGTCTTACATGCATTGCTTCGTATTTAGTTTATCTAATCGCGATTAATTTTGATGTATCGATACTTCGATATTATAAATAAATGAGCAAGAAAACAAACTCATTCGCGACGGATAGATTCTAGCAGTTAAGTGGTGGCTCAAAGCCCAGTTCTTTTATTAGAACAGCCAACTTAATGAAAGGAATCGTCCGAGGTTCTTTATATATATTAATTAAAAGATATTGAAAGAGTTATTAAGAAATATTAAAAGTTATTATTTATCAAATAAATTGTAGAGTCTTAGCCCGGTTAGATGAAATAAAATGTTTTGATATATGTTATAAAATAAAATGTATTTATGTGTTTTTAATCATATTTTTTAGATCAGGATTTTCAGCTTCTAATATACTAATCTCCCGTTTCTCCTTCCTATACTTTCTGCGTTCTCATCTATGCCTGTGCCCAGGTGCTACTCGCGTATAGGTGAGAAACAGTTAGTATAGGTTTAGTTTTAAGTTTTTCCCCTATTGGCGGCTGTTATTGTGCTAGTGGTTGCACGATGTACTTTACACCTGTGTGTGCGTATTAGGTAGTGTGTACTGTACATCGTTTCGCGATATTTTTTAATTAATACATCATTTAATACTGAGAGCACTACTTCTACATATCACGTGTGATATGAAAAATACGCGTGTCTGTATTTTTATATTTATAATAAATATTTCTAATTTTCTTTTTTGATAATCGTTTTGCATAGTAGAGTTACTGCATTTATTTGCATAAACTTTAATATACTCGTATATAACTAGTATGCATATATACTAGTTTATACTTGTATTTTTGCATTAGTCATTTATGCAATAATCACTAGCCGTGGCAGACGATTACAGCAATTGGTACGTACCCCCATAAGTTTAGAAAACACGCGTTTGAACTAGGGTGTCGGAGGTGCCCCGGGGCATGCTCTCTAGTTTAGGCTTTTGCACCCTGGTGGTATGTGAGAGAATCGTGGAGTGAGTGGGTGGGTATGCATGTTTCTTTGTTCTTTTTAAATACGGATAATTGGCGGGCAGGTAGCTTACTTCTCTGAGTGAGTGTGAAAATTTTAATTTTAAGCAGGTAGGGCCCGGAAAAGGCATTAGGTTTGTTTCCACTCCGGAGTGGAAATTCGGCCTCCGGGTTTATACAGAATTGTTACAAAAATTTTTTTTTTATTCATTCATTTTTCTTTCATCATATTTGTAAATTTATTTTGTGACTCTTCTGTATCTTTATTATGTATCATGAGATTCAAAGGAATTTGCAACGATTTAAAAGATTTATTTCTATTTCGATTCTATCTCGAACGAGTTAGACTCGAACAAATTCGCAAATACTTTGATGAACTTGATACTTAGTTTTAAGATTAGCACTTCGCACTATCGTGATTTAGTCTTTGAAATATTTGATATAATTCAGTATAAAGAATAAATGAAATAAATTTATTGCAAGGAAATGCATTACATTTATTGCGTTATTTATTTCAATTTGTTTTTACTACTCGACATTAAAAGTGCAAAGTGTTATTAGGTCATCGATGGAAAATATTATCTGCTTGGACATACGATTAATTGTGCTTGTGTATGTCAATGAACTTTAAGTTTATTGATGGTCCACGAGCTAGAGTCGCTAACGAGAATTGTAAATTAATTTTTTAATAATTAATGATTAAAATTATAAAAATACGAGTTTATTTTTTTAAAGTAGTATGAAAGATCTTATCTTTCTTGCACGTAGAAAATGTCCAATGCAGTTTTCAGGGAATGAAGAAAGAAGAGGCTAATGCCGAAGAGGCCTCCACTTAATTGTGGTTAAAGAGGGCAACTACATAGACTATTGAGTTATTTTCAAAGGTTCAACAGCATGTTCGAACCTTTCGAGAATGGCTCTTTAGTCATATTTTATATTTTATTGTTTTAATATATTGCTCGTCGATAATTTTTTATAGTTATTTCAAGTGTAGATGATTAATATATTTTTCTTTTTGTTACAGGTGATCATCGTTGGATTTATCATCTACTTGTTTTGTTTTTATTCTACTTGAGCTCCTAATAATAATAATGGCTGCTTTAAAATAAAAATATATACATAAAAGCATTTCTGAAGGCACACACAAAAATTAAATATGACATATACACCGTTATTTACAACTCTACAACGAATATAGCTTTAAATATTTGTGAAAATACACCTTTTTTTAAAATTATATTCCTTATAATATTAATATAAAATACTCTAGGAAAAAAGATAAGAAAAAAAAGAAAATTTATTAAGCTTACTTCTAGGCTATGACTATCTTCTGGTCAATGGTGAAGTTATTAATATAAAAGGTAAAAATAAATGTTTTCTTCAATTTTTATAAAGTAGCTAAAAATTACTAAAAATTATAGAAGGTTGTTAAATTATTTTTTTTTTAAGTTAAGATCTAGCTAAATTAGTTTTTCGCATTTATAAATAATATAGTTTCATCTAATTTTATAAAATCATTGGATTCATTTTAAAAAATTAAAATATATAAAAATATGCAGACATATTAATATAGATGAATAGCTAGTTTAATAATATAAGGTAATTGGGAATAAGAATAGAAATAATTTCACAAGAATCTTGGCAGATTTTATTTAGAACATAATTGACTGTTACATTTAACAGAGGAATAATAAATATTAATTTCAATTAGCAAAGCATCGGATACACAACTAGAATAAAGTGTCCTTTTTTTCTTGCGATCTGCCGTGTAGATCAAATTCGCAAATAATAATAATATGACTTTTCTTTCATTCTCCACGGACAAGCGCCACGACATGTACAAGTATTTTTCACATTTATTGAATTGGAATTAATTTCTCACATAATAATTATTACTATAATTAATTTTTTTTAAATAGCGTTAGTTTCAAATCCGGTCTTTCTGTAGGATATTACAGGAATACTTATAAACATTTCTGACCAAACAACAACTAAAAACTAAGAACTCTCGTGGAGTACGGCGTAGGAGTACGTAAAGATCAGTCGTGAAACGTTATTATAATTATTTTTTCTGTTTTTTTTTTGTTTTGTTAAAGTTTTCTTTTCTCTTTTTTCTTTCTTTTTTATTTTTTTTTATGTATATCGCATAAACGTGTACAATTACATAAATACGTTATGCACGTAAGTATGTATGAATAATGTGTACGTGTGTACGTGTTTATGTTTATGTTTGCCTCTTCTGCCATGATCGAAAGAAAGACGGTAGAAACTTTGCGCTTCTTAATTTAACTTTTTAGAGTTCTATCGTTAATCCCGCAATGTCCGATCTTTGGTACTCGTCTCAATGGACGCACGATCGACGTTCTTTTCGCATAGTCGAATCCGACATTTTTTTTTTATTTTTATTTTGTTCATTTTGTTCTCGTTTAACATAAATGAATAATTTCTTACTTAGATAGACAACTTGCGAAAAGAATGCGGCTTTCGTTTCGGTACCGCTATACATAGGAAACGTTACGAGTGGCCTATGCGTAATGTTTTAATGGCGTCCTCGCTCCTTTACAATATAATTTCGCTATTAACGTTAATACTTCGTGCTGCTAGAGATTAGCCTTAGATTCATAGTGCACTTTCTCCGCTATTTAAAATCTATCGGAGCGACATAACTTATCGTTATGTTCGCGAGCACACATCATTGCACGATACGAATCCTTCCATCATGCTCGACTACTCTCAGAGGGATCGTTTAAAATAAATGCTTTAATAGTACGACGATTTAGAAAATTACATCGAAACGTTTAGAATCGATTTGCGAGAACCGCATATACATTATATACGTATATACTTCTATCACTTATATTGTAAATTATTTCAATTGGATAAATATATATATTAAAATCTGTTAACTCTTAAAAAATGACACAAAAAATTAGTTTAACACAGCGTGAATCTTATCATTTTGTGATATCTATTTTTCAAAATATTACCAACCCATCGAGCAATTCTTGTAAATAATATTAATTTTACTATTCGTTATTAAATAATACGTTTAAGAAAATATTATAAAATCACAGTGATAAATAATATTTCATTTAATAATTTTTTAAACAAAATTATTAATCTTCAAATTAATACTTAATTTGGGATCATTAAGGGTTGATAGAAGGTTTTCTGCATAGCTTGATTTTAATTTAGTTACGTTCAAAGAATAAACGATGCTGGATGAAATGATCGGTGTTCGTTAATCAATGATAAATGAAAGTTTGCAAAGAGAAAAAAGCAAAAGGATGGGTGCCGACATTTTTACGATGAAAAGCTTTGTTCTCGTTCAACCCTCATGAGAGACCTTTTTCAAAGCGAGCTTTACTAACACATCACCACCGATGGTGGACGGATCGTACGTTTGCAATATCTCTCTGCACTCAAGCCATACATACTTAAACGTGTCCTAGACTAGTTTACAATGGATTCGATTTACTTCACACACTGCAAAAGCTGTTGGAATTACGCTGAAGTTTATAAACATACTAATCTTTTTGATCAACTGTCCCACATAAGTGATCCCACGCAGGCGATGAATAAAAATAATTTGTTTGTCGATTTTTTTTTATTGTTATCGTTTAGAACAAGGGATTACGGTTTTTTACTTTTTTCTTTTCTTTTTTTCTTTTCGTTTTTTTTATCCTTTTTCGTTTTTATAAAGTAATCCGAATATAATTCAAACTGGGAATAGGTAGAGCATCTCTCTAACAACGTTTAGAAAAATTTTACAAAACATACAAAGATGCAACGTCAATGTAAATACCCGACGTTGGATCATACGAAGGTAAACACATACATATGTATAGAAACATCTAAGTATAACATAACGTTTGATTACATAATGCAAATTGAGACGTTTTACAAATTAACATTCAAATCTATTTCGTATGCGAGTAAACGATGTATTTATCGTCGACGATATTAGGAACGAAAATTTTGGACGTTATTTATTCTACGTATTATTTAATTCGTTCTCTCTCTTTCTCTCTCTTCGTATTTTCATTGTTCATTCGCACCAAATACATATATGTATCCATATATAATTATATACATGTACTTTGGTTTAAAAAAGAAATAATATTTTGGATGATAAATCGTCGCGAGTGATGCGGGACAGGTGGACAGCGGGTCGAGTTGCGTCCCAATAACATTATGCAATAACGTTGGTTTTTTCTTTTTTTTTTTTTCTGGAGAATACCGTATAAACGCGCATCTATTAGAAACACTGAAAAATAAACAACGCGAAACAATATACAATATTTTACAGTAGCACTGTTAGTATATCGCAATTGCGTCAGGATACCATAAACCGGTAAAAAACTTTGGAAATTTGTTGATCGTTTCAGAAATTTCTGTTGGAAACATAGATAATGCGACCGATACGTTTTGTTACGCCTATGGGTGTACTACAAATTTGTTTCTTTTCAATCGTTTCGATCGTCGTCATTAAATGAGTTTCCCTCTCTCTCTCTCTCTCTTTCTCATTTTCCGTTTTTCTATCTCTTTCTATCTAGGTACTACGCAATTGAAACGATCGAAACCTCTTCGATGAGCAAGAATTGGAGCGTATAAACTGATTATTAGAATTGTCACGAGTTAAGCGTATGGTACGTTCGAAGGAAAATCCGATCGGAAATTTTCCGTTGGAAAACGAGAGGGTTTGAGGGCGACGGTGGGAGGAGTGGAGGAGGGTATTTCCCCCGGAAGGGGGAAAAAAAGGGGGATGAGAGCTTGTAATTGACCACGGCGATACGTATTAACGACGTTTCCAACGGGAACTCCAATTTTTCGATCGTTTCCGAAAGTAGAATCACCGGGCTGCTGCGGTCCTGTCAATCCGTACGATTCGAGCATCGAATTTTCCCATAGAAATCGCGATAGTTTTCGATTCGGCCGACGATCGAATGACGCTATACGTTTTACATATCGTCTTTCTCTCTCTTTCTCTTTTTTCTCTCTCTCTCTCTCTTTCTCTCTCCTTCTCTCTCTTTCTCATTCTCTCTCTCCCTCTCTCTGTCTCTTTTTTTCGCTTTCTTTATTTCTCTGCTCCGTTCTCATTTTTTATCCTTATTCACTTTATACAATTCTACTTAAACTTTATATTGGACTATCGCTATATCGACTTACAATCGTGTGATTTATTATTTTTATTTTTATTTATTTATTCCCTTCACCTCTTGTTTATGCGTAAAATATCATAAAATACATTCTTTATTTATTAGCTATGCTCTAGACTCGTCGTTCCGGTGAATCCGACTACGTCGACTTTCACGTAATGTATATTATATCGGGACAATTTAATCGTCTTAGCATTTTTTCGTTTTATTTTATTTTATTTTATTTTATTTTATTTTATTTTTTCATTATTATACACACACCGATCGATCCGACGACGACATATCGAAGACCGATCACAAATATTCTCTACAATATATTATGTATGTATTTATTGTATGTATGTATGTAAGTATTTTAAGTACGTATTTTAATAATAAACATTTTTAAATATCTCCGACGATCCTTTGAAAACTCTTTTCGGCATTATTAGCAAAATATTTCAACTCGATTGAGAGATATTCTGTTTATTTTTTATCTTCTCGTCTTCTTTCTTACGATCGTTCGATGATTGTTAAAGTCATTCTTATCGAAATAAATAATTCGAGTTTGAAGTTTTTTAAAAATGAGAAAGTTTGCGATTACATAGCGCATATACACGGAGACTTTTTATATTACTATTTATTTTTTTTATTCTTTATTTCACATCCATCGATCGTATTTTTTTTTTTTTTATTAAGCCGCTTTTCTTATCAACGCGAATAATATTGAAAATAGATGCTTCTTTTTTCACTTTTACTTTCATTCTTTTATTTATTTATTAATCTTTTTTTATCTTATCTTCTTTTCCCTCCCTCTGTTTCTCCTTCTCTTTCTCACTCTCTCTTTCTCTCTCCCTTTCTCTCTTTCTTTCTCCCTCCGTTTTTTTCTTTTAATCATTATTTCATTATTCTTTTACAATGAAAAGACGTCACGTTTGATGACACACGGAACGACGAGTCGTTAATGACTGACTCACGACGACTTTCATACGAATCTCGTTCGATAGGTACGAGCGACAAAAGGAATTTTAACGAAAAAGCACAACGGCGGCACTAGTAAGCTTGCACGGACATGTCATACGCTACGGCGATCTTATAATTGTTCATTACACTGTGTTTTTTTCTTTTTAATCAATTTTTTTTTCCATTGTTAATTATTTATCATAATTTCTTTTTTATTGTTGTTGTTGTTGTTGTTCTTCTTCTTCTTCTTTTTCTTCTTCTTTCAATTTAATATTCGACTTAAACTTTTCTCTCAGAATATTCTACGTTCGCGAAGTACTTTGTTGGTTCGTATTATTCTCACGCCTCGAGAATGTTGGAACACTTTTCCTTCGCTACGTTCGTTCATCGACTATCTATAACGCGAATTTCTCTCTCTCTCTCTCTCTTTCTCTCAATTTTTTCTCACATTCTCTCTCCCTCTCACTCTCTTTTTAAGTGTCTAAAATGTAAAAAGTTTGCGCACGCGCACGTGCCTCTTCCTGGTTCGTCGAGAAACACGAACGTGTACACTTTTGTATTTTTATATTTTTGATATTGAATAATTTTTGTTTTTTCTTTTTTTCTTTGCGCACGCTCATACGCATGTGTATTTTTTCCTTCGTCAAAGATAAAAGGTAGATTATTTTTTGTTAACGTGCTACACACCCTCTCAACAAATAATAATAATATTAATAATGATAATACAATAATCTTCTAATTTAATCTGGAAATATTAGTAAAATTTATTCATTCCGTTAGGAAGGTGTGTATAGCTTCATCAAAGTGTTAACAGAGTTGGACAACTCATACAAAACACACACACGCATGCATATGCACATACACGGAAGAGAACTCTTCGAACAAGGTAGCTTCTAATTTTCCATTCGAATAAGAGTTGAGGGAGAACGTAACTCGACTCGAAAGTCGTCGAATAGCATCGCCACGAGCCGAGATAGAATAGCAAATGGAGTTCATTGTCGAATCTCGTGAAATGGAGAGCACCCGGAGTATATTTATCGACGTAACGTCAACCCGTCACTTTGCTTTTTAGGCCGTTGAATCTTTTATAGAGACGCGTGACGCGTTATGACGTTGTTGAAATAATTACGGCTTTATTACCAACCCCGCTGCTCCCCACTCGCCACCAAAATCTCCCTCTGTTTCAGCATTTTTGCGATCTTTCGAAATATATATATATATTTTTTTTCTGCCATCGTAATTTAAACTTATTCGAAGATTTTTGTATTTTTCTCTTTCGTATTTAAAAAGATTCGAATTTTTTTTTTTACTATTACGTTGGGACCAAAGTAATTACGGTTGAACAATCGTTGAATTATTTTCTATTATTTTTTTTAAAAACGTTTTACGTAGATTCGATTCAATAACGAATCGTCAAATATTGATTCTACTCGTCATAAAGGCTTTTGTTTTCGTTATAATATATTTCGAATTAACGTTTTAATGATAATTTTACATTTCGAGCGGTTTTCGTAAAACTCTTGCAATAAAAACGCGTGAGTTTACTATTTTTTATCTATAGATAATTGTCACGATTTAAATTCAACGCGATAATACAAATTGAAAGTAATAATAAAAATGATCAGATTGTAAATAATAATAATAACCGCGCGTGTTATTACTTTAGTACCAACGTAATATTTCGATCACATTAATGCTGTGTATGTATCAATATATATTTGAAATTTTTTGGCAAAGTGAACGATTCGTGTGACGTTCGCGTTTCTGATTTCACAAGAAGAGACACTGGAACGGGTCAAGGAGATATAAGGAATACTTTGTACAAGAGCGTCCTGAACGGCGTCAGCGAAACCGAAAGTATGCTCGAAGAATTTCCTTGAAAACTGTCGAGGAGCGTGCTTTTATCATAAACGTAAGGATCTTCTCCTTCGCAGATGGTTTATCCCGTTGTTAAATACGAGGTCATCCCTTTGAGGCGATTTAATTAAAGATTAACGTTGAAATATGAATAATAATATTATTTTTCCTAATTTTTTTCTTTCTCTGTCTCTCCATTTCCTTCTAATTTTTTCTTTTTTTTCTTTTTAACGACGAATTTTTTGTATTTAAATAATCCGATAACCCTTATGAACGTTAACGTTAGAACGAGGAAATAATTTGTGGGTTCTTTCTTTTCTTTCGTTCCTCGATCATTGTAATTCGATTCTCGATTCAACGTAGTAGATATTATAAAGGATTTTTCAAATTTTCTTTTGCCGTTCGGATTACACTCGTTCGCCTCAAAGAAATCGCCTGCTGTGTCTACCTGGGCTGCCTATCGTATCGAAGGACGTATTGATCCTGAAAATCCTATTAGAGGATCCAAAGATGATCCTCGCGCTGTTCAGCACTTCTTTTTCTCCTTAAATGAAATCTTTTCGTCCACGTGTTACTATTGCGAATTTTTCACGTGACCTAGATAACATTAACGACGTCCTTCGCGATATCCTTTACTTAATATTTTTTTTCTTTTTAGTTTTCTTTATCACATCCCCTTCGTTAGCTTATTTTTTTACGTTTATCATTGAATCATTCGACGCATACTTTCGTTTACACGTTCATTTATTTCTGGTTTTTCTTTTTCTTTCTTGTTTTTTGAACAAAGAAAAAATTCGTCGTTCTTCCTTTTGATCCGTCCTTAAATGGATAATAAAAGAAAAAAGAGTATACACGGAAATGACATTTTTATCGATGAGTTTTAGAAAAATCAATCCGTTCCGTGATAAAGCTTAAATTACTTATTCCTATGTATATATAACTCGAGTCGATCGAAACGAATTAACTGGCTGCTTCGAAAGGTTTTCTTGGTCACGTCATGTATATATCTTCCTATCTTATAAAAAACTAAACCACGATCGATAATATCGTCATCCGTGTATATTCTCCTTTTTTAAAACCATTAACTCAGACCGCAGAATTCGATTGGATCAATAATAAACATCTTCTTGCTATCCTCTTCTAGACTCATAGATCGATGCTTTCACGTTTCTTCGGGATTATCTGAAAAAAGATAAAAAAATTCAATAAAAAATAGAAGAAGTAGAAGAAGAAGAAGAAGAAGGTATAAAAATCGAGTTAATATATCATTATATTATACATTTAAAAGTTTTTACTTATTTCCCTTTTTAAAAAGTATAAAACGAAAAAAAGAAAAAAGAATAGAATAGAGTGAGAAAATTACGATCGATGATAAAAAACCAAAGGGTTTATGTATTTCGAAGTGTTTTTAAAAAGCGAATGATAAACTTGATTCAGGAACTGAAAAAAGATATAATAATATACAGGGTCACTGCTTTTTATCGACGATCTTTTTTTCTTCTTTTTAGTACTATACTACTTCGATATGGTTGTTACCTAGGGTATCACTTTGATAGAACGTCGAGTGAAAAAATAAAAAATAAAAAAATAAAAAGAAAGTAAAAGAGGAATAAGAGAGAAAGATAGAAAAAGATTTCATCTTTTCGTAGCACCTTCTCTTTCACCTTTATCCTAAGGGTGTTCTTCCTAGCTATTTGCCATAATGGAAGATCTCTTTCCCCTCCTTGCCACCTTCCCTACCTTTCTTTCTCTTTGTCTCTTTTCTTCAACGTACTGGTACGTGTTGGTAGCGGTTGGAAATGGAATCGACGTGCTCGCGATAGTTTACTTCGTCTCGACTTTAACGAGGAGCTCGAATGCAAATTCCGTTTTATCGTTCGCACGAGAGCATATATATATATATGAATACACACAGACACTTATACGTACGTCTATACATACGTTTATTCTTAGGGTTCGCGTTTTTAGCTAAAGAAGAAGAAGAAGAAGTAGAAGTAAAAGTAGAAGTAGAAAAAGAAGAAAGCCAAATAAGGGGGTGGTCTTAAATCTCTTTCCGCGCCTCGCGATCTTGACTTTAGTATTTCCCGTATACCTTTCATACTTTATTCTTTTATTTTTTCTTTTTCTTCCTTTTCATTTTCTCGTTTTTTCTTTTTAAGACTTCGTTTTCTCGAATATACCTACCAACCTGTTTCATTACGCCTCGAGCTTTCACGATGAAGAATTTACACAGATTGAAAGTTCCCACTACCGAATTTAAATTTATTAGTAGTCGAAAGAAATACACTGACGTCTAAAAAGTTTCCTATTATCTGTCGATTTCCGTTTAAAATCGAATATATTAATAAATGTTTGAACGATCTGTCGTTATTGTATCAAATGTTAATCAGTTGAATGATGTTTTAAAAGATTTTATCACTTCTTTTTTTATGTACATAATAATGCTCTTGATATATGAATTTTTGGTATGTCATATTTAAAAAATGATCAGGTGCAAAATGTTAAAACTATACTACTTATAAGTTGTCTTGACAAAAATATTTGGTTACACCAAAACTATTCATTTCTATCTTTCTCTCTTTTTATAATAATTTATTTATTTCCACGATTAATCGAACGAGACATTTTATTGTCGAGTTTAAATAAAACTTGTATATAATAATTACCTAATTATCACGATGATTACGATTACAGCATCGTCCTTGTTGTTGTTGTTGTTGTTGTCATCGTCTATGGAAGTTCGAAGTTTAGCGAGGAAGATTTGTTTGAAGCTAAAAGTATGCTCCTTGACGGTTCCCTTTAGCTCTTTCGGTTCACGACGGTCCAGGATGCAGGATACGCGAGAACGACGTTGGTCGGCGACTCGCTTCGTCTCCTGAGGCTCTCCTGCGGCAGGAAGTGGCCATAGAAATTATCTTTAGACTGCGAAAGGTGGTGCTAATGCCTTTGGTCCGGACTTTCCGGCCTAATTAGCTCGGAACCATTAAGTTTATCTACGAGCTACTACCATTTCTCTCTCTCTCTCCCTCACACTCTTATACTGTCTTTCTCTCTCCCATTTATTCGCTCACTCACTCACTCATTCGTGTTCTCTTCCAACAACCCCCTTTGGGAATTGCGACGTCGGAGGGAAGTTTTGCTCCAACCTCTGCCTAACTTCGAAATGATTAAGCTCGAATAGGCGGATCCTCGTCGTACAGGGAAAAACCACCTCGACTGAGATGATGTACGATCGTTACGCGTTCGTTATCTTACTGATCCTTTGAATTTTATGAAGCATTTCAAAGAGAGAACTAGATGAATAACTTCTTTAAGCCACTCTACACTAGTCAAATCACCAATGTACGACGACGCATCGATCGAATTCTCCTTTTATTCATTTTGTATAATATAAACTTAACCTACGATATAGATTATTATAAACTGTAAGATATATTTTATTCTATCTTATTTCATCTAAGAAATGCTGCAGATTTATTAGGCCAACTAAGAATGTATCGGAATCGATGAATCTTTATCCCCGTTTTCGGTGATGCGATTAAACCTCATGGTTTTGGCACGAGAACAGTAGAGTAATCGGAATCTAATAATAGTTGGATGCACTAAGCGAATACGTTTTTGCACCTATGACCGACGACGATAATGACCGTTGCTTCTAATTAGTGCGAGCCATTAAGTTTATCTATGATCGTTAGAGTAACAGTGGTGAACTTTTTGCTTGACCAACGTGATCAAATCTTTGTCGTTTATGCGTTATACGTATATTTATGATCTATGGTTTTTCATCTTTACTTATCAATAATCTTCGATTTTAATTCATATTTTCGTTTACGAAATCCTATACGAATAATTACTATCTCAATTATCATTATATCAATCGAGATATTATTATTAATTGATTATCGATAAGATTATAGATGACTTTGTTATCGATCCTTTCATCGACGCAGCTTCAGTGATAATCGGTATCTACTTCGCCGATGGCAAAGTTAGGCTATAGTTAAACGACTGTCGCCTTTCGAGGCATGCTAAGCTTGCTACCACATCTAGCATAGTTCGCAACTCCATTATAGTTCCAGGATGAGACCCTGAACGTCATATACCTATATATATATATATATATATAAGTAAGTATCTATGTAGATACGTATACATTTTACCTGTTAAGGTTTCGTTAGAAAGCTCTTAGTACAAAACCTTTGATAAGGTATTAACGAGATCGGAAAACAATTTCTAAAACATCAAACTTTACGAGAAATACGATAACTCCTACGAAGATGATACGAGAGGATTAATCCATTAAAGAGACGTTTACATTATCTTAAGATCTATTTTAGTAACTTTTAATTAAGACGAACGTTCTAATTCCATATCGTCGTAACCTTGTAATTTTTAATAAACTATCCTTAACTCATTACAAACACCTGCCTTAAACGAGATTAAAAGGAATAAAAATGACGTTATTTTTAAATGCGATTACAGGACTTACTTTTTTTTTTCTTTTTAGATAAAGATAAATTTTAGGTAAAGATACAAATTATGCGAAATGATATTAAATCTGGCGTATTTTACGATTATTTTTTTCTTCTTTATTTTCGTGTAACAACTCGCGGCATATATTTGGTCATTATCTCGTATAAAAGTAACGTTTTTTTTCTATAGCACGATTTTTATTTTGGATGATGGTATTTTTCGTTCGTTAAAATGTTTCACGTATTTTCTATCCCCCCCCTTCTCTCTCTCTCTCTCTTTCTTGCACTGTTTTTTTTTTATTTAGTTTTTATTTATTTTTTATTTTTGTTACATCTTGTCTTCCTATACGTCAGGATAGGAGATCCTATCATAGATTTTCGCGGTTGCTTCCGCAGATCCTTTTTGCGAAAAGCCGTTCTACGAGCTTGCAAAGAAGAGCTCGCGGCAAGTCATATTACCAGGGTGTTTCTTCCTTCCATTTTTCCTTTCATCTTTCCTTCCTCCTTTCCTTTCTTCATCCCATCTTATTCTTTTCTTTTACTTTTTCTTCTTTGGTTTTTCTCTACGTTTTTTATTATTGTCAGTTTTTATTGCATTCTTTCATTCTTACAAAGCTGCTTTTATCATCCCTTCTTGAGCACGCATATCCTACCTAGATTGTTTTTGATGGTTGTGTGCAGGTTTTAAACCTTATAGATAGAATTTCGATAATAAAGTTATCTACATATGATCGTAGTATGACGAACATTATATATATGTATATCAACGTATATTTAAAGGAAAATATTTTTCATTTTTATGGAATTTTTAAATTCGCGTTTGTTAGAGAATTTTAAATTATCCTACTTTTTATCTTCTACGTTATGCGTTACACGAGTTAGAGGGTTATATGAAGTATATATTCTCTTTTATACGTAAAAGAATAAATATAACGATATAAGAAAATCATACTTGTGAATAACAAATTTTTCACGCGAAATTATTTTCATCGAGTTTAAATAATAGAAAAATAAAATATGTCTCTTTTTGCATGGAAACATTTTGTAATATTTGAAAACTTTTACCTGGATATTCGTATATCCAGGATGCATATAAATTTCGATATAATTTTTATACAATCGAGGATTTTACAAATTATTTTGTACTTTTCGAATACGCGAAATATATTCGTCTTACATTTTTTTCTTTTTTTAATCGTTTTAAAAAAATCTTTCTTTCCGATTCTTTCATTTCTTTTTTTTTTTTTCTGTAACAATAGTGGCAGTAATGTTTAGTGCATCTCCCGTGTCGTCAAATGGCGGTCGCTATCAATCATAGTCTTCATTTTATCCACGTCTGTGGTGATAGGTCGTTCGGCAGGAGATGCATCTTTGACATCAAAATTTCCCTTTCGAAATCTCCGGAAACATTTTCTGCACGTTGAATGTCATTCATAGTACAGGTTTCATCATATATATCGCGAATATTTATTTTTTTCTCACGATATTTTTTATTTTTTCAATAATACGACAAAAATGTATAAAATTTCACGAAGAAGAAAGAAAAAGAATAGAAAAATTCCCATCGAACCAAGGAATCGTAATAAAATTTAAAATAAAATTACACCCTCTCCGCGTTACTTTGAAAATAAAATTCACGCATTTGCTTTCTTGTAATTGATAATATTAATTATTACAATTGAATAAAATCATGCTCACCTTAGCGTAATGAACGTAGAATCGATGTCGTATCCTTCGATCAGAATGACGTAGTAGAAGTAATAGCAAATAAAATAAAAAATAAATGAACAAAATATAAGATGTATTATAACAAAAGAAATAATAATTCGATTTATAATAGTAGATTGTATAACGTGTAAGATGGTAGGTTGTCGATGAACAGTCGTATCCTTGAATAAATAGGAATCGTAAGGAATGTTGTGAGTAATATACGATAAGAGGAGAGCCCAAGAAGATTGTTGAAGACGAAGACGCGAATGCAGGAACCTTGGTAGGAATGGAAAAGGGGTATGGGTAAGGCTACAACAAAACAAAACACGATGAATGTCCTGATGTGCAAGCTGCAAGCATAAGAAGAAGTAAGAGAGATAGATACATAATTAGATTAGACACGAGATATCAGATTACCAGTACTACTGTATTAGTAAATAAAGTTAGAAATAGGGTTGTTAGGCAAATTAGTATACCTTGACAGTGCCGCTAGATGCGCTAGAAGCGGGCGAGCGTCACGTCCTCGGCGAACGAAGAAAACTTATCCATATCTTCGATGAAAATTAGAAAACCGAACAGAAAACACACCATGGATTAGTTTAGAAATTAATGAAATGTAACGATCGTTATAATATAGGATTTTAAATTCTACGTTTTGTAATATTATTGATTAGTTACGTAGATTTATTAACAAAAATTTATATTCACGATTCGTGAATAAATGAAGACGGGTGTTTCGCACGAAAGAACAAACATTTTTGCGAACCAATTTTTCGTAATATCTACGAAATGATTTGACAATAAAATGTAATTCGTAATATTATTCGTAATATTTCATTGAAAAATATTCATATGATACTATGAAAATGGATTTTAATATCATCTAGTACTTTACAAATTGACGAATTATTTCGTAATATTATTTGTTAACTTTTGTAAAAAAGTATTACGTACATTATGAAAATGGAGTTTATTATTTCGTAAGACTTTTATATATTTTATAATTATTAATGAATATTTTAAATACTCTGAAGTGTCTTTTAGAAAAAAAAAAAAAAAAGGAAAAATGTAAAAGCACCACTATGGAATTTTGTTCATATATTGCAGAAAGTAATTATTAAAAAAAGAAACACGAGACACAAAGGAAATAGAATTTAAAAAGAAAAAACATAACACGAATATGAAAGTTATGATATTTTGAATGCAAAAAACGCGTTCGCATAAATATAAGCGAAACACACTGTGCGTCTTCATGTTTTGTTATTCCGATCGATTAACATTAGAATAAATAACGGAGGGAAAGGGGTTTTCTCGTCCTCGTACCACAGTAACGTCAGTATTTCGCAAGCTTTTCGACGACGAACACTTAGGCGACCCTTGCGAAGCGTGAATAGGATAGAAGCACACGAGGTCGTCCCAGAAACGGCCATAGTTCTATTTCCGTCGCTCGTGAATCATCCACGTTTCACCTATCTCTTTTAACGGTTCTACGACCATTATATGCCTTCGGTCATACGATTCTAAGAGAGTCCTTTCTATCATCGTCTACGATATTACCTATTTTCGATCGAATCATTTTCATTTATCATTGTTAATCAAAATCGATAGAATAATAATTATTGTTTAAATCACATATTAAATCGTATTACAGCGTACAGAGAGACATAATAGGAGTATCATTATTTATTTAACGATCAGTCAATGCAGATTTTCTCAGCTATCAATCATTGGAAGGTTTTCCAAACTAATCGTATGGTAAAGTACAAACGAACGTTGTATTTTGCGTTTGTTAACTAATTACGAGCTAGGGACATAATGCGTAAACGAGGACATTAAACCATCGGACCGATGCTAAACATTGAATTGTCAACAGAACTTGAACGTTCAATCGACTCGACTCGACTCGACTCGTTGACGACTGAAATTTCATTATTATTATTATGTTACAATCAGCTTGATCAGGCTTACACCATTTTCCAAACTTCATTACGTACAGATCGATCAGTTTCACGTTTCGGTAAGAGTAATTGATGGAAATTAGTTATAACGAGATGACATTAGAGACCGGAAAAAATCATTTCTCTTATTTGCAAAGTGTAGACTGGGAAATTGGAAATCCGTGAGGACGTAGTCTAGATGATGCATCTCGAAGGATATGGGAAGAGAAGGTTATTACTAAGGTTCAACCAAACGATGTTGTATGTATTATGTACATAGTCGAACAGTGTATATATCGGAAGTTCGTAGATATATTCGACGGCACCCGTACGTTAATACGCATCAGACTACATTTCACGGTTGATCGAGATTCGCGCTAGCTCCATAGACAATTTCCCAAAGGGTTTCGGAACAGTATAATGGGCTAGCCAAGGTATAACGTGGCTACCTAATTCTATAGCATTAGGTCAGAGTCGTGCGAAGGGATAACTCGGATAACTGCTGCTTTCTCTCTATATCTCTCTATCCCTTTATCTCTCACTATTTCGGGGGATGGGTGGGGGGTAAATTTGTCAATAGGGAAGATATAAAGAAAAAGGTTTGTGTGATCGAAGACCTAAAAATGTCGATCACGTCGTACATCTGTGTTATATTTTCTTCGGTGTATAAACGGTTGCTATTCCGAAGGCGTTGAAAAAAATAAAATTAAATACCAGTAATAATAAGTTAACCCACAACTGAATTAACCGAAATATATTATTTTTGTCGGAGAAATAATTGACTTTACAAATGTTTCTTCTTTTTATTAGCTACTAACTACCACCACCACCACCACCACCATCACCGGACGACTGCTTAAAATAAACTCGTTAAATGACTCATGGAGTCGCTCCGTATATATTTCTATAATTATTTTCTTACTTTCAAAAGAGCACAAAATAAAATTCACCGAACCGTTATCTTTAGTGTAAAAGAAAAAAAAAGAAGCAAACACAAAAAAAAAGAACACGCACATAAAAAGGTAGAATTGTTTATGAAGGAAATAGTAGCATTGGAGATTCACAGGGGAGATAGAAGGTATATTTCCTTTTTGCATATAGTCCGACGGTTAGGCGAATCGAGTCGATGGGACGTCGTCCTGTTAGTCGTTATGGTTTAACGCGTCCACCCTTTTCCACCATCGTAATGCGAATTCATCGTCGGTGAGAGAGAGGATAGCGTCGAGTCGGTCGTTCGTGTAAACATCGCGTGCACTTCGTTTCGAGTGACAACAGAAATTCTGCGATTGCGCTTCTACGTTCCCAACGAAGGGCCGTAGTAGTTAAATCGTTAGAGCGAGAGAGAGGCAGGCAGGCACAATTCGAGTAGACGATTCGAGCTTGCGAAGCTCGATATCTACCAAGCAAACTCGTGCTTTTGCGCTTGGAACGTTGAACGAACGATTAAACATTCGTGACTAGATGATGATAGGTACGTTGACCGAATGTTTGAAATTTTATTGATCAATCTAATATTATTATTTCTTACGAAGTAATTCCATTAATTTAATGTATTTATGCAAAATCTCGCAGTATATACGACGGTTAAATACATTTGAAATTTGATTCTTTTTTGAACATCATTTCATTAAAACAAATTTATATTATTTGATAAACCAATCATTGAACATTTTGTAAGAAATATAAAAATAATCTTTGTGCCATTTTACATATATGCTCGTACTTTCAAATAATGTAACTTTTTTTGTAAGAATTTTTCTTTTCATATTATATCATAAATAGTTCATAGACACTTAGATATTTCTATTTAAATGTTTCAACGTGTATAATCTCGATCTATCTTTCGTTTAACGTTTTATCCTCATAAATAAGAAATAATCGTATTATAAAAACGTGAGATATTTTAAATGAACATTGTTCTAACGTGGAAGTATTACGGCCAGACTATTCCCCAGGTGGGACCTTCGTCTTTATAAGCCAATATTTGATCCATATCAAATATTGTTCATCGTGTATCCATCACAATTAGATCTCGTATATTATCATTTTTTAATCGATGATTCTTCTATAAATAACGATTCTTACACGTGCCTATGTAATTCATGGTTTCGTAATATTTGATTATAAAAGTTAATCGATCGATCGTGTTAAGATTAATTGTCTTAATTTATTCTGAAATTCTCTCTCTCTCTCTTCGATTGAATAATTTCTTCTGTTACTCGACTCCAACCCGATACACTTATCATTTTATCATTATTATTCTATTCTCTATCCAGATATAGGTGGTTACCTCCGAATTAACCACAAAAGCGAAAAATTGGAAATAGAACATTTTTCTTTCTCGTTTATCCTTTTTATTTTTCCTTCCTCATTTTCATTTCTCCTTTTCTCTCTCGGTTGTATAGGATACAGTCGCAGAAACATTTATCATCGGCCACGACAAGCTTTATCGCGCACCACCGGGCTCTCGTTATTTTATTTTGCAAAAGAAAATGAACGTAAAAATAAATATAAAAAATCCGAGGGGGTGAAGAAAAAAAATCTACGAAATAGTAAAATAAAAAAAAAAGGAAAGAATAGAGAAAGAGTGTGAAAGAGAAAGAGAGAACGAAGAAAGGAAGGAAAAAAGTGAGATAAAGTAGTACCGGGTCGGGGGAAAGCTTATAATCGACGGGTCCGATCACACGTGAAAATTTATTCTGTGGTGCCCATCAAGCTTTTGTGGTCGATATATCCCTGCCCTCCTCCTCCTCCTTCCTCAATCTTTTTTTCCCCTTTTTACTTTCTTTCTTTTTCTTTTTTTTCTTTTTTTTTTATATATAGATATACGTTTTAAATCCGTCGATCGAAGGCATATCGTTCTCTCTCTATCTCATTTATCCGTACGAAAGGACGAACGAATGAACGAACGAACGAATGAACGAACGAATGAACGAACGAACGAATGAACGAACGAATGAACGAACGAATGAACGAACGAACGACCACTTTAATTTATTTCTCATGTTCCCCGTTGGATTCATCGTTGTTATCCAGCTTGGTGTATATATATATATACGTGATTGCGCGTATCCTTTTGCAATAATAACTATGGTAGGTGGATCGACGAAACAAGCGTGTTACGTGCGCCCAGAGATGAAATATTTTTTTCTTTTTTTACCCCCTTTCGGCTAAGGACACATCAAAAAGACATAAAACGCGTGACTGCGTTTCCTCGTAGTTTTTCGCGTCGGGTTTGGTTTTCTTCTTTTTTTCCCCCCGGCCCCCCTTTTTTTTTGTCGTCGTCGTCGTCGTCGCCGCCGCCGCTGTTTTTGTTTGTCGCATTGTCGTCGTTATTGTCGTTTCGGTTATTTTTTTTTCGATCGTTTTTTACCGAACGATTTTTTTCGGCGATAGGGTGGAATGGGTTGGTTTGGGGGTGGGAGGTTTTTACTTTTACTTTTGTTTGTTTTTTTTCTCTCTCTCTCTCTCTCTTTATTTTTTTTTTCTTTCTGTCGATCAACAACCGTAACGCTTTCGAACTTTTACGTTAAATGTCTATTTGAACGAATAGAACAATATCGTTTTAAAATGAACGTATTTGCATACGAGTTTGTTATTACAAAGTTTGAAAATGATAAAGGTAGTACGTATAACGGTTTGAAGTGAAAGATCTTTAATTAAAGTTAAACGATTATTATATTTGTTTCTTTTTTGGTAATATAAGCTACGACTTTCATTACTTTGGATGTTCAACGATCCCGCTAATATAAGATCGTTGAATTTGCGAAAGGGTGGAAAATGCCAGGCGTGAATTGGTGGCGCATAATCGTGGTCCATAAAGTGAGATAATCCAAAACCAGAGAAATGAAGAGAGAGAGAGAAAGAGAAAGAAAGAGAGAGAGAGTGAGAGAGAGAAAGGTCGTCGACGTTGTAAATTTGTTCGGATGGTGAGAGGCGGGAAATTCAAAGTACCCTTACCAGTGAACAATCGCGGAAAGCTAACAAGCCAAATGGGATGTAAATCTTCGTTGATTTTACATTACGTCATTCGTCGGGATTTCGGAGACACGAAATAGACAAAAGAGAGAAACATGTAGTGGGAGAGAGAGAGTGAATAGACAGATAGATAGACAGAACATAGCATCGTAAATGCTCGTAAACGCGATGGTAAAGGTTAAGCGAGCCAAAAGGGTTCAAATATATATGCGAACACCGAACTCTACGATGCATAACTTTTACGACTCTTACTTCGAAAATTAGGATACAACTAGGATAATTTCTACGTCCGACGATTGTTTTATTATCAATCTTCCGTCACGTTGCGATTTATTACGATTTAACGATTGCCTCGTTGATACGAGCATAATACCAATTGTGTTTTTATTCTGTTAAAAAATTGTAAGTATATATTACTGATAAAAAGTTTGGTTACACGTACTCGTATATGAAATATATTTAAATTATTGCAAGTTATGTTTCGCAAATACTTGCTTTATTTATATATATATATATATATACAGGGTGTTTCGTAACACGTTGGACCTACTTTTGGAGTGAACAGAGGAAGAATAAAAATTGACAAAAAAGTTTCTATAAGCATAACATAAAAGTGGCTATAACTTTGAAACAAGATAAAATAGGACACACGTTTATGTGAACTTCTTTTTTTTATTGTTTTTTGTTCCTTATTCACTCTCAAAGAAAGTTCCACGTATTACAAAATATCCTGTATATATATAGAAATATATTTTTGTATATATATAGAAAATTAATTAGAGAAATTTATTATAGTAGACAAATTTGGTAAAACGTTATTAAATGTGATTGTACGTTTCGGTCAGTTCAAATAACGATCTTTTATCCGTATAACTATTTTACACAACTTTACCATTCGTGAAATTAATTTAAGTAATTTTCCCGTTTGCCAATTGTTTCAAATACTTTTGATAATGGTTATACGAATATCCCAGAGATATTGTAATGTGACATAATCAACAGTACTAATTGCTGCGAAAACTTATTATTTATAATTTGAACAATCTAATAAATTTTGATAACAGTAAAATCATGTAAAACATTTGCACAAGAATAAAAAATAAATCTTAATAAAATATAACCGATAGCTTATACATAAGTGTGTAATATACGAAATACGATAGATGTAACCAAACATTACAACCATCGATATAAATATAATATTTCGTGGAAAAACAAAAAAGAAAAACGATAAATAGATCGATCGAAAATAATTAACACGATCGACATTCGCGTATCGATTATATTTCCGTATCGATTATATTTCCGTATTTTCAAAACCTATGCTCGCGATCGATTAACATTAATAATTTACATACATTTAAATTATTATCATTATTATTATTATACGTATACACGGCCGCGTTGCACGTACGTTTTCACACGTATACCTACATTTACTATCATACACACGTATATCTATAGATACGGATCGGTTAATACCAGTTGGAATGTTAAAATCACTATATTGTACGCTCGGCAGGATATAAATTTCCGAGGTAAAGCGGAAATTGGAAGGCAGGTAGGATCGCGAGGCGGATTTACAGGAGGCAGGGAGAGGGGACAGTATACACGAGTCGTTTAAAAACGGTTTCACCGCGAAAAGTCGGATACATTGGAGGAGGTTGGGTGGCGGGGTGGGATGGGGGGGAAGGGGGGTTATAGAGATAGGGGGTATCGGTCGTTTTCATCGGATCAGACACGCAAATAAACGCATTGTCCTGTAGGATACTCTCGTGTAATCGTCCGGTAACGCTCTTCTCTCGCATCGCTATGCCACTCGTCGAACGGATGACAAAATGCAAAATGGACGAAGATTTGCATCCGAACTACCTTGCTTCACGGGCTGCCGGTTTCTCTCTCACTGTGTCTCGTTCGACATGCACGGGTTTTGCGAGTGGGATGAGGGAAAGGAGAAGAGATGAGGAGGAGGAGGAAGGAGGAGGGAGGAGAGGGGTGGGTAGTGGTAACTATAGTAGTTGTGTGGTAGGAGGTCGCTAACCGTACCGAACGAATGCGCTCTCGTTCGATTATGCGAACGTCCGTATCGTCACGGTCGATGTGTGACCCGGCATAATTTCATGGCCCCTACCTAATGTCTTTCCAACTTACACGCCGCCAAGATACGCCCTTTTGAAAATAATTCATGTGATTTATCTTATTGAACGAATGAAATATTTTTGAAGAGTATTTTCGTTGATTTTATGATGAAACACAATTGGAAGTAATTTACGTTACATCGTTTTGTAATATGTATAAATGGTATTGTAAAACTTGTGAACGTTATTTTTTTTTAGTTTGAAAAATCATATAAATATACAGAGCAATATATGTATAATATTATATATATATATTTGTGTTTGAATTTTGTAAAGGTATAAGTGAATATGGTCGTTGGTTGTGAATCTTTTGGTTGATTCGTTTAAAAGAAAAGTCGATTGCCGAGAGAATCCGTTTTATAGCGGGGCATACGTATGTATGTATACATACATATGTAGAAGTTTCTCGTGGTATAAAAGTTCTTTTTCGTTCTTCCCTTCAGTAGAGTTTAAGTACGATCAACTCGCTTGTAGAAGAGTATCGAAGAAATCACGGGAGAGTGTAAGAGGAAAGTCAAAGTTTTGCTTGGATCGTATGGTTGCGGAACTTTTTAACCGAATTGAGTTTTGCATCTTTTCAACAACTATATGTACGTACGTATGCACGTACGTATATATGTGTGTACCTACCTATCATACGCGAATACGAACTCGACCGGGTGAAAGTGATATGAGTTTTAAAGTTTAGTAATATTTTTCCTAGAAATTCTATCGAGAGAGAACGAACGCCTCGAGTTAGGTAATACGCGTGTGCACTTTTCTTCCATACTTTTTGTCGAAAACGTTCGTCTTGAATTTTTCAACGAATCGAAAATTAAAGCTTACAAGACCCCCCTTTTCTTGATTTTTTTTTTCTTTTTTCGAAGAACGAAGATTCTATTATCCGCTACATTTATTTTATTTCGATTTTTTTCCACGAGCTTTATTTTCTTATTAATTTACTTTATCAAACGAATTGTAATACTTTTGAAAATATTTTCTTTTCTAAACTTTTATCACTTTTTAGGAAATTTTGTTGCTTTTACTGTTCGACTTATTCGAGGAGTATCCAATTTTGCCGATACCAAAAGACAATTCTTCCTCGTTGCAATGATTAATTAATAATTAATTAATAATTAAGCAAATAAATGTAAAAGAGTAGTTAGGAATTATTTACTCGTCAAAAGAGGCTAACATATTCATTGAAATAAACGTAATACGAGGCAGGCATTATCAATCCATTTAAATAGACTATCGAAATTCAAGGTATTAATAGTGGAATAATTGCTCCGATCGTTTTCATTTGTCCTTGAATTATTTCCAAGCATAATGTTCAACCAATGGATATTGAATTTATGTTACTACTTTACGAGCGCACACACATATATATATAGATTCGTTATTAATTCAACGGAATGTGTCCATTAATTTTTGCTAGAAATTAAATCGTCGATAAGTATACCTATTCGCGTTGATATACGAGAACGGTAACTCTGTTAGACTTGTTAAAAAGCAATAAAAAACTAGTTTCAGTTTCGTAGTTTTATCATTTCGCTATTAGCCGGCATCAAAATCCTATCAAAAATACTTTATGCACCAGTCGGTCTTTTCCGTATTTCAAAAATCGTTAGACTCTCGTAGGTATATGTCACTTTTTACTTCGGTGCACAATTCTAGGATGAATATTTTTTCCATCAATGTGCATACTTCTTTAAGAAAAGATTTCAAAGCTCTCCTATAATAGTATTTTCGATCATTACGAAATAATTTCGATTCGTCTCCCCCATGTTTATTGAAACATATTCTAATTAAAAATAATACATTACAATGTTAATCTAATACATTAACATCGTAAATTTGAAATATATCGAATATAAAATACAACCAAAAATCATTTACACCGCCCAATAAATATTATTCTCGATAATTAAATTCAACTTAACAAAATGAAACGATATAAAAAATATACAATATGAAAAAACAATTATATCGAATATGAGAATCGTTCAAACGGTTGGATGAAGTTGAGAGTATCTACTTAACAGATAGATACCTACTAACGATCGAACTTTAACACGCCGGCGGGCAAATCGTTAAGGGCTAAAGGCTCCCTTTCCCCCCGCGCACCCTATCCAGGGCGCACTAATTTGACAGTGAATACGAGATGTGCCGCACAATGAGGCCGTGAGGAATGGCAGGCAATACGGCGGGTCTCGTGCGGTTAATGCGACGAGACTAATGAGAAGGACACGTCCTCGAGATGCATGTTCGGATACCGTTTCGTGGACGATCGCTCGAATTCGCTTCTAATTAAGGCGTTAATGAAGACCCTTGGGGGCGAACGATCGGTCTCTCACGAAATTCAAGGCACGCATTCGCCACGTTTCTCTATCCATCTGTCTATCTGTTAGTCTTCTCTTTTAGATCCCCCCCCTCCCACCCCATCCCCCACACCTCCTGTTAACCCTCTCTCTTATCCTTTCTCTTGGTACCTTCTTCATCTTAGATCCATTTCCTTTTTGTCTTACGCTTTCGTGGCGCGTACTACACAAGAGAAAGATGAATGATCGTTCGAACGATAGAATTCCTTACACGCAAAGACGATCGTTTCCCCAACAGATCGCGTGTCTACTACGAACGAACGAACGAACGAACGAAATAAATCCTAAGACGAGTTTAAGTGTCTCGAATCGAGACACGTAAGTTAATCCCACTAAAGTAACTTTATTTTGTTACGATTTTATATTTCATATGTTTTTAGATGATATATTACTTTTTTTTACGATGACTCGATGAAGTATTTAATTAAGGTTAGTTGAATTTTATTACTCGATTCTTATTCGTATTATACGAAAAATAAAAATTTTTCGTTCACCCGGTATATATTTTTAATATGTATATTTTTTAGATGTGTAGAAATAAGTCGATAAAAAAGAGTAATACTCGTATATAGAATTTTTTCTCTTTAAGAAATTATCTATTGTAAACATTTTTGCTTTGTTTATTTTTTCGTATTAATCGAACTTTGTAATGTTTATAATTTGGTTTAAGCCACGTGATTTATTTATCCTATGTTTAGTCTGTTTCTAATCGTGGAATTGTGAACATCGATTCAATACTAGGTAGCCGTCAATTATTATCGATAAGTTTTTTAATCATTATCGCAATTCGGATAGAAAAATAATACAAAGAACGGAGTAGAGATTTATCCAGTGTGGTTTTTTTCCTAGGATTATCATAAATTGGACGTTAATTAAAAGATATTTAAATTTAGAATTTTCAAAAACACGACTTTTTCGACAAGTTTTACTCATTATTTTTTCTCGACTTATTTTGATACTTATTAAATCATCCTCGGAACGATTGTAACACCAGTCCGGATGCACACTTCGTGTAATACTGCGAATAATTACATACTCTATACAAATTTTTAGATGTTTTGCAATATTAAAACAAAAATTAATAAAATGATTTATATACCGAAAATACAACAACGACAATAACGGATTGTTTTCTATTCAGGTTTTTTACGTACACAAATTTTTACTGTCTCGTTGTTGAAACAGGAATAACGATCAGTAGTTTTTTTGCAAATATTTAAAAAATATTCTAAAAATTATGATTCAGTTTATAAATTATTCGCACGACTATTTTATATACGTGTGTTATAAATTTGATAAAAGTTGTGTTTACGTGAATTCAATATTATAATTGACTCGCGATAGATTTAATTTATAATTGCATAGAGTGTATCATAGTAAAGATTTTTTCTTCCATATTTAAAATTTATCAATTATTTCCGGAAATGAAAAATACATTTGAAATATGCCTCTTGAACGGATGTTATTCTAAGAGATTAACTATAACTTCTGAGTTTTTCTTTCCTTTTCTTTTTTTTTTTATTATTCATTTATCGATACGAACGATGTGTGTTATATCTACGTCCGGCTTACTTAATCGATCGAATTTTTTCTTTTCTTTTTTTTTTTTCCCAATGGATACGCACGAATCCATCGTAAAAATTCAACCGATCAATTTTTTTCTCTCTCTAGATGAACGAAAAAAAGTGAGAAATAGAAAGAGGAAGTATTATTGCGGGGAAATTGATCCGTAGTATTGATTCGAAATAATCGGGTACAATCGGTAGCAATCGGTAAAAACCTTTGCCAAGGGGTTTCTCTTTTTGTTTGTTTTTCTTTTTTTTTTTTTTTTATCTTTTTATCTTTTCTTTTTTCATCGACGAGAGAATAAAATCTCTCTCGTGAAAACGAGATTGCGAAGCTTTCGGAAAAGTTGTGTGTAAAAAAAGAAAAAAGAAACTAAAAGTAAGAAAAATTGATAAAACCGAACGTTGCTTATTTAATGCGAAATAAAGTTATTATTATTGGCGTTGAAAAAGTAGCCAATTATTTGATTTTGTTCGTAATATAGACGTCACCTCGATCAAGCATATTATTTAAAGGTAAAATTATTCTCTAGCAGCGTTATTCTCTCTCTTTCTCTTGTTATTATCATCCCTCTTCTTTCTCTTTCTCTCTCTCTTTTTATCTCTCTATTCTATTCTATTCTCTTTAGAACGTTTATAGCAACGATTATGCTCGTTTCGCTCGTGCAGTGTCGACGTTTAACGCGTGCCTCTTAATCGACGATTCGTGAGTCATCGGATAACGTTAAATTTCGATTATGCACACGGGAGATAAACCACCATAAAAGGTTAGAGGGGGAAAGAGACGAGAAGAGTAGAGAAGAGAGTACGATGACAGCAACGATAGTTTAAACGATCGATTCTCTTTTAGCCATTTTCTCGGGACAATACTTTATCGACTATGTCTCTTCACTATCCTTTATACTGTATCACCCACCACTACCACCATTATCACCATTACCACCACCACTACTACTGCTACTTTTGCTATTGCAACGGGAAGAGGGACGCACGTTCGAATTTGAACGTATTGAAAATTCTCTGTGATTGAAATACAATTGATTAGTCGACATCTATTTCTATTTCTCTTTCTCTTTCTCTTTAAAACCATTCTCGTATTTATGCAGTCGAACTCGTTGTTATCTATCGTACGTTCGTTCGTTCGTTCGTTCGTTCGTTCGTTCGTGATTTTGGTTTACATAAACGAGTGAAACAAAACGTGTATAAACGACGAAGACTACGACGACGACGACGACGACGTAACTTCTGCCTTTGCTTTTTGTATTTCCGATTATCCGATCTTTTCCTCTTTCTTTTACATACACAAACACACCTACATACCTGCATACACACATTTATACAAAGAGATGCAACCGTCGAGAGAAATAGTTTTTCTTTCTATTTCTCTTTACTTCGATAGAGATTTGTTTGATCGTTTATTTTCCTTTTCGATGTTTAACCGATCGATTGAAATACAAGTAGAAGAAAAAGAGGACTTCATTGGTAATAACATTGATAGTGTTTTTAACGAAACATTCGAGTAACGTTTTAACGCGTTAATCTTATATCATGATGCTTTATCATTTAATATTAACACGTTTCTTATTAAATTTATTTGAATTTGTATACTTTTGAATATACTTAAGGATACAAGCTGTCAATTAATACCTTCCGTTGCTTCACTTTGCTCGTTCGCGATCATGCCAAGTACCTATACATATATATATATACACCTATACCCTACGTGTTAGGAAATGCCAACTCACGTAGAAATGTCAGAATGTCACAGTGATCGCTGGACGTTTGAATTTGAAGTCACGTATCCACCCATTGCTAAAGGACCGACGACGATCGAGTTGACCACAATATTCCGTGATAATAATAATAATAATAATAATAATAATAATAAATGATGATGACGATGATGAATTATTTTGATAATACGTAATCGTGATTCTACAGAATCGTCAATCGGAAATATTTATTTCACCTTAGTGGATGATTAATATTTAATCGTTTATAATACACCATAAATATCATTTCGATATGAACGAGTGGATCGTTTTATCGGTTGTAAAATTTTATAATAGATTCGATCATGAAAGTCTTAGGATAGGATGACGCGGGTAATTGCGATTCGATCGTACCATCTATCGTAAAAGCTAACGATGCCCTCATGTACGTTTCTTTCTCCTTCTACTCCTCCTCCTCCTCCTCCTCCTCCCCCTTTCTCCCATCCTTCAAGCAAGCATCTCAACGTAGGTAGATATAGCTTCGATCTCCCTGGGATTATCCATTCGTTATTTCCTTTTTTTTATTCGCGATCGTGAAAAATATACGAGTGATTGATCTCTTTTCGATAATTACCAAAACGATTAATGGCAAGTGGATAGGTAAGTACTTTTTGTCAATATTCGTTGAAAAAGTACTACGTTGCATCCCCCTATTCTTCCTCTCTCTCTCTTTTTCTCTCTCCCTCTCTCTCTTTTTCTTTCCACTTTCTCTTTGAGAGATATTTTTCTACGTTGAAAAGATTTCAAAGAAACTCCGTCGTGTGTGTCCTTGAAAAGATCGAGAGATACCTACTTAAATAGAATCCGAAATTTCTCGTGGACTTTGGTAAGAAAATTTGTTCAGGTTTTACCCAGCCCTCTCCTCCCTCCTCCCGCAATATCTCGAAAAAAGCTAGTTTGTCGGTGCATTGCGCAGCGCGGTTGTAAGTTGCACAGGTTGTTGCTTTTGGTAGTTCGATTAAGAGAAGCGGTTACTAAAATGGATGTACCCAGTACTTCGAGCTTTATGGAGTTGGTACTTTCGGGAGAAAGAGACAGAGAGAGAGAGAGGGAGAGAGCTTTTTATGATGAACCTTCTCAGAGTACGCGCACGTCGAGCGAGAAATTCGAGGGTGCTTTTCTTGAATTCCCTTTTCTATGCTTTTTCGCTTTCCCTTCCTGCGATTCTCTCTCTCTTTCTCTCTCATTTTCTTCTTATTCTTTTTATCACTATTCCCTATGTACTCGTCGTATTTCCGTAGTTTTCTTTTTCTCGCATGTTACTTTTTTCTTTTCTTTTCTTTTCTCGTTCCCCTATACATCCTTGCAAAAGGAGGTTCGTTCTTTGACAAACACACACAGAGAAGCTTACGTATGTACGTCTTCTTCTTTGCGTTAACGTTAAAAAGTCCTGACCTTTTCGTACCGCGATACTTCTTCTTTTTTCTTTTTCTTTTTTTTTTTTTTGAGCATTTTTATTTCTGATATTTTCTCCCTTTTTAAAACGGCAGCAGAGAAAGTATCTTCGTGCAAACGGAGGAAAGGAAAGTTATTTCCTTTAGGATGGTAGGTAGGTAGGAAGGTACCTATATCTACAGGTTGTGCTGGTGGAGTTTTGTGTGTCTTTAAACGACACGCACGGAATGCAATAAGAGACTGTCGAGAGACAACGTCACTCGGTTTTCTTCTTGTAGGCACGGGAAACACGCTCAAGTATTGCGTTTCTTTGACGTTACCGTTTCGCTTTCAGTCGTCATCGTCGTCGTCGTCGTCGTCGTCGTCGTCGTCTTCTAAAATGCGAAAATTGATATGTCGGGAAAGCGTTTCCTGATATCGTTCGAGAAATTTTTCCTTCTTTCATCGTATATACATATACAGGTATATATATATATATATATATATATATAATATAACGTTTGACGGAGTAGACATTTGCTTTTTATCCTACCCCTACGATGAAGTATATACTGGGTGGGTCATTTCAATATCTTCCTTATTTAGAATTTTATAAAAAAGTAATTTTTATAATGTTACGATATTTGACGGTACGCTAGTAGCGATAATATAATATTTTATTCGATAATTTTCTTATGGGATTTTTCCTTTTCTTTTTTTTTTTCTAATTTTAATATAATCACCATCTTTTTTCTTTTTTTTTAGAGTAGTTGATATTATAAATGATACTTCAATTTAGTTATTATCAATCAAGTAGTTATACGGTAAAGAGATAGTTTTTTTTCTTTTTTATAAAATCATAAATAACTAAGATATTTAAATAGTTCCAATTTTAAATAGCCTACCTTATACATGTGGAAACAATATATATAGATATCCTTTACTTTCGTTAAATTTGTTCTTATATCATTGCGATAAAGTAGATACCTTTTTTAAAAATCAAATCGATATTAATTACAATCGATGTATGTAATTAAAGCTGTGCACGCAATAGGTCTGCTACCACCTACTATGCTTTTTTGCTTGCCCATAAATTCATTACCAACCAACGTTTCTTAAAGTTAGTTTGTTAATTAAGCGATAACTGATTATTATTAATGCAACGTTATCGTTTCCCCGTTGTGTTTGGTTATTTAATGAAAAATTCATAGAGCAATGAATTTTCTCGATTTAAACGATAATTAAAGAAGGATTAAGAAAATACATAAAGAACGAAATATAAAAAATCAGATGAAAATAATCGAACAAAATAAATAAAAAGAAATCTGTACCTACCTTGATATATATATTTTTTCTTTTCTTTTCTTTTCTTTTCATCTTTTTTTCTTTATACCTATTAATCGTAACGGAAGAAACATGGAACATAATATAATAGAAAAAAATAAAAAAATAGATTAATAAAAGAACGTAATATAGAGTGTGTACCATGAAGGAAAACATAAGATATGAAGAACAAAGGCGATTGCCGAGGTGGAGATGTGACGTTTAATAGTAAATCAATAAAATTAATGAATTAAATAAATAAATTAAAAATGTTTATACACATATTTATATATATAATATATATAATATAATATATAAAACATAAATAGGATCCCGAGACTGCTGTAATACAGCACGTCGTCTTTCTCTCTCTCTCTCTCTCTCTCTCTCTTTCTTTCATTCTTTCTCTCATTCTTTCTCTCATTTTCTTTCTTTCTTTCTTTCTTTCTTTCTTTCTCTCTCTCTCTTTCTCTCTTTTTTTTCTTTCTGTATACACTATTAACTTCGTTTCCTCCCTTGACAATTGATAAAAACGCGACGCAGGAATTTCGCGAGAAGATCTATGCACTCATTTATAAGTAATTATTATTTCGTTAAAGAAAAATTCTCATGTTAGTTGAATTTGTTGTTTTTTTTTTTTTTTATCTAATGTAAAAGAGATATTCGTTAAATCTACGTAAAAAGATCTTCTCGACAAGAAAAATTCTCTGAACGTCGTGTCTCTCGTGTATCCACATATATATATATATATTTTTTTTTATATTTTTTTAAAAATTATAGATTATCCCCTTTTTTTTCTCGTTGTCTCAAATTAAATCCTGTTGTCTCATCTTCGACGGATCGTGGGTTTACTTTTCGAAATGAGAGAATGATTGTTGAAAAGACAGCAAATTATTTTTAACGAATTTAAAAAATAAAGAAAATATTTTTCTCCAAAAGTTAAAATACACGGTATATTATTGTAATAATATTTTCTCAACGAAAATGTGTCAAATATTCGGCGTTAAAACTAAATAAATCCGTAACTAAAAATGATTCCTCGTCGTGTCGTTTGAATTTTCTCTTTTTATTTCTACTCTTTTTAATTTTTATTTTTTATTATTGTCAATTTTAATTAAGTTCGTCGTTTCGACGACGCGTCCTACTTTTCTTTTTAAGAAACAAAGAAAAACAAAAACTTTGTATTTCTCTCTCGCTCTCTTTCTCTTTCTCTCTCTCTCTCTCTCTTGTTGCCTAGTAAAAAAAAAAAGAAGAAGAAGTAGAAGTAGAAGAAGAAAAATAGGAAGTACAATAACAACAACGGTAATAACAATAACAAAAACAACAAGCTAGAGGACAACGAGGATCAGAAGACAAAGAGGATTTAAAAAAAAAAAAAAAGAGAACGCAGATCGGGAAGGTACGAAAGGTTACTCTTTTCTTCTCTTTTCTATCAGCTTTTCTCCCCTTTCTTTTTCTCTCTGTCTCTCTCTCTCTCTTCTATTTTTCTATTTTACCCTTTCTTTCGCAATTTTTTCCTTTTTTGTATATTTTTTTGTTTTCAACGTTGAACTAGGGCGTCTTTTTCGAAGGGAGGAACTCTCTTCCTATGTATGTATATATATGTATATCTATATATACCCATATATACACATATATATATATATATATATATTTATCGATTTAGATTCGGAGCAATTTATCCGCACTCGCGACGTCCTTGATCGAGACCCTTGAGCTCTTTGGTATTGTTCTCCGTGGAGACTTTGAGAAGCGCGGCCTTCGAGCGCCCTTTTTCTTTTTTTTTTCTTTTTCCTTTTTATTTTATTCTCCCCTTTTTTCTCCTTTTTTTTTTATTTTTATTTTATTCTCCTTTTTTCTCCTTTTATTTTTATTCTCTCTTCTCACTTCCTTGCTTCGTCTTCCCTATTCTTTGTGTTTTTTCTTTTTAATATTTTTTTTTGGGCAAACCCGCGAACTTTCGAGTACGAGTTACGCTTAATATAGATTACCGAAAGTCGCATTTATGGGTTTTCAACCCTTTCCGTCTCGTACTTATTAACATCGTGTTTTCGAGTAAGGGTCACGGGAGCTTCGAAGACCCGCCACGTCTTCTTTCGCCGTTTTATTTTTTTTTATTTTATATCTTTCTTTCTCTCTCTCTCTTTCTTTTTCTTTTTTATTTTTTTTATTTTTATTTTCTCTTCACCCTATATATCTTTCTCGTACGGGATTATACATATTACTTACACGCATACACACTCTCGACAGACGCACACGTATGCATACACCTATGAACACACATTCTCTCTATCTCTCTTACTTTCTTTCCTCCTCTTTGACTTTTTCATTTTCTCTGTTTCCCGAATAAAATTTCTACGGAAGCGCGAGGCTCGTTTATTGTGACGTCAAATTTTCTAATAAAGAAAAGTCACAAAAGTAGTTCTTTCTATTTTTCTTTTCCCTTTTTCTTTTTTTAAGAAGTTAATTATTAAGAATAAAAAAGAAGAAAAAGAAGAAGAAGAAGAAGAAGATACAAATGACGGTAATTTTAAATATATTATCAGTTAATTTTTAGGAAATTGTGTTTTTCCTAAAAGAAAATTATTTTTCTTTCATTCTTTTCTTTTCTTTTCTTTTCTTTTCTTTTCTTTTCTATTCGTCGATGGACCATCCGAGATCAAATGCTACCGAAATTTCATTTTTCTTTAATCTACCTTATTCTTTCTCTCTCTCTCTCTCTTTCTCTCCCCCTCCCCAATTCTAGAATTAAATCGTATTTAAATCGTATGAAAAGGGTGGTGGTCGTAAGGCCCATATATCTTCGTATAGCAGCGTATATTTTTTTTAAGTTGATCCTTTCTCTTTCTCTCTTATCCTTTCATATTCTCCATTATTTTGTTTAAATCCGTCATTCTCTTTGGTCGCGCGTTGGCCCTCTCACGACTCTTTTTTTCGCGGACTCTCATCATGTGTGTTGTCCGACGACCGACTAGACCGAGCGTGCTTCGTATGGGTCGAAAAGGGTCTACTCATTCGAAGGGCCCCGCGCGATTATCGCTAGCAGTAGTACAAGGTCGAGATTCCCAGTTTGCAAGAAAATGGCGCCCTACGACGATTGTACACACTTCCGGTGCTGATGTCCTTCGTCTCGCACCGTAGACCCGTGAAGCCGTCCGCGCATCTGTAATCACAAACAAACAAAACAAGCTTAATTCATTTTACTTAATGATAATAATGTTTAATTATTTAATTAATTAATTTGAATTATCTCAAATTAAACGACAAATTTTCTACAATTTTTGGTCCATCGTATCAAACCAATTGTTCGAACCTAATATTTATAACATTATTAAATGCATTTGTTTGATTATTTTAAATAGTCGTATGTACGATCGCTTATGATGTACGTTTACGAGTTAGGGATGGTATCGGTAACGTTGATAATAGTTATGCGAGTGCGAATGTCGCGAGAGATAGGTCGATGAGTTTAAAATATTTTTTCTCTTCTTTTTTTTCTGTTTTTTTTTTTTTTTTTAAAGGAAAAAATAACGTTATGCCGGCGTCGTTGTATTTATAGCACGGTTAACTAAGCGAGAGGAAACGCTCGAACGTCGGTAGACGCCTCGAGACTTCTCTCTCTCTCTCTCTCTCTCTTTATCTCTTGTCGTCGGAGAACATACAAGATAGAAAGAGAGAGAGAGAGAGAGTTTAAAGTCCAGGTCTATGGTAGCGCTCGGTCTGGCGTGCAATAAAGCGTATTTTTGTCTCCGACAAATTTGGGGCGTCTCGCGTTAGAGACGATGCGAGCCGTGTCTCTTCTTCTTCTTCTTCTTCTTCTTCTTCCATTTTTTCTTTTTTATTTTCTTTTTTCTTTTTTCGTTTTATTTAACAAAATCGCCCACATAGGTAAAGTCTCGTCGGACGTTCCAGAAGCTACGTCTCTTTCCTTTTCTTTTCGATGAGTTAAGGTGGCAACAGAGTGAATGTGTGTGTGTGTGTGTGTGTTGGTGTGAGAGAGAAAGAGAGATAGAGAGGAATGACGAAAAGACGATGAGAAGTATGTGTCTGTGTGTGTGTGTGTGTTTGTGTTTAAGAGTTACGCCGAGAAGTTTCTTCTTCTCGTTCAGCACACAGAGAGAAAGAGAGAGAGAGAGAGAGAGAGAGAGAGAGAGTAGAAAGAACAGCCGGTAGGAAAATTTGTCGGGGCTCGTGACTGCGTTTAGGAGCGTATTAAGAGAATGACAGGGAACACGTGCTCGTGAAACGATAAAAAGGCGCAAAGCGAAACGAACCGTCGCGTTTATCCGAGACACCCAATCGAATATTAAACTTTATCTCGGAAAAATGTCATTATTGTTATTAATATTTAATATTATTATGTTTATCTCTCTCTCTCTCTCTCTTGTTCTCGAATTTTGCGCTTTTCCTGCTATTTTTTTTGTTGTTCTTCGTTCTTCGCGCATATATTAGGAAAATCTGATAGATATTTTGGTTAGGGAAAAGTTTTTGTCAGGGATATCACGGATTTACGGTGGCGCATCGTAAGAGTTGGGGGTACCCTACCTACACTACATATCTACACGTTGCTAAATGTACTCCACCACCAGCAAGGATTTACTGCGGGACAAAACTAAAACAGTGCCGGGGAGATAGTACAATTTACTGTTACCATTCACTTAAACCCATTAACGCTCTGCGGTAACTTCACCCGCGCACCGCCCGTAATTGGCTTTCCATTGAGATTTATCGTAATCATGCGTGCTTACCGAGCCTCCAGGAAACTCTTTTACGACTCGAGCCGTAAAATAAATTCAACGCGTAAATCAGCGATAGATAACGCACGTAGGAAACCTATTTATTTCTACCTTTCTCCCCCTCCTCCCTCCCTTCCCTCCCTCTTTTCTACCTAAACAGATTTATCACCGTCAACTTGCTGCTACGGACGACGAAGTTTATTAAAATCTAACAACCCAGGTGGACTTAACGAATCATTTGACTCCAAATTTTACACCTTTGGACGATTCTTTTCTCTCGTTCCTTTTTTACTAACCGTTCAAAACCAACCGCCGACAAAACTACGGTAGCACGATTAATCGCGTGAAATATTTCTTTTAGTTCCTCGTTGAGGTTTCTCGCGACAATATTTTGTCCCCCCTTTCCAACTCTCTTTACAAATTCGATACTATACGGTTCGTTTTATAATTTTGTTTTATTACACTTAAAGATGATTCGTATCGTTCGACCTATATTTTTTTTTTTTTTTCGTTTTTTTTTTCTTTTCAACACCGAATTATCACTCAACATTTATCGATCTTATTTCTACGTATTTATATGTAGGTACCTACGAGAGTAGTGACTCACCCAACGTGGTCGGCCACTTTTATTTTTGGAACGACGCGACGTCGAATAAATGTGTGTTTGCGTTTTGCGAGTATTCGAAACGGCCGACCTTTCAAACGTATATATATATATATATATACACATACACGTACATACATAAATATAATAGATACATACATATGCATGAACGGCCCTCCTCGTATTTTTTAAAAAATCCTTTTGATTTTGGAAACCCTGTCCACGTGATTAGCGAGCTCGTACAAAATGTTTCTCTCTTTCTCTCTCCTCGAAATAAAATTCGTATTCCCATATTTTTTATATTCTAATGAACGACTCGTTTTTTTTTCTTTTCATCTTGTTACGTTTTTTTAACTTTTCTACGGCCTCATTTCAGTCACGATTACATTGAACACTTTTATAAAGCTTTCGTGACCGTTTCGTTCGTGTCGCGAAGTGCTATGGGGGAGGTGGTATTATGGAGACGTAACGAAAAAAAAAAAAATAAAAAAGAAAAAGAAAGAACAAGAACAAGGAAAAATGGAAAAAGGAAAAAGAAAGATATTATAAATTAGCGCGGCTCATTAAGCTGAAGTTATTCGTTAGAAGTATAGTATGCAGGTATCGTGTATAGGTAGGTCGATCGGTACCGTTGGAACAATTGTTTTACGAGTGTGATCGATCATTGTTTGTCGAAAAAAAAAGGAAGAAAGAAGGGAAAGAGCGAACTATTGTTTTTCAGTCTTTAATAATCCTTTAATGTCACCTTTCATACCCCTTTTTTGTAGTAACCAACAACGAAAGCCTCTTTCGCCAGAAACTTGAGAAACTTCTCGAAAGCTTGGTATAATCGTGGAGTTGGTAAACTTTCAAACGAACGTATCAAAAATGTTTTTTGTTAGGAAGATCGATCGTCTCGTCGTTGTTAATATTAAAGTTTTTTAATTTGTCTCCCATATGAATGAAATAAATAAATGAAACATTTTCCAATTCGTTGATCGTTTTGAAATTGTGTTATTATATTTTTCAATGTAATCTATATTAATTAGAACGCGTATGTATGTATATATATATATTTAATTTTATTATTCCCAATATTCAAATCGATATCGTTTCAATTATATTTTAATTCTTTTGTTTATTTTTTTATTGGTTTAACAAAATTTCCAAGCACGTCGTCAACACTCCGAACGAATTCATTGATGCAATATTCCTAGAATATAAATATTTTTTCAATCGTGTCAACGCAACATTAATTCTAAAGTAATACGCGTAGATCGATAAAAGGTTCGGCTTCTGCTAGAGTTAATTGGAGAGAAACTGAAGAATCGAGAGTGATCGTTGTCGACTTTATTTAACGAAACTCCCGTTTCCTTGATTGATTTAATTAGTTCGTACCTGTGGACAAAGTAATTAAGTTTCCTTTTAGGATCGGAGAATAGAAACATTGTTTATCTCGTCTTAGAAATTACTAATAATATATATATAATTTTGTTATTTTCGTAAGAAGATTCTTTCACACATTTGACAAACACAAATTATCGTTTTCACTCGTAAAAAATTACAATTATTTTGAAGAAGCTTCCAAACTTATATGTAAATATATTTCTTTTCTTTTTTTTTTTCTTCGCTATTTTTAACAAGCTTTACTTTTTCTTTAGAATAAAACGAATATTAATGTTTCTCTGATGTAATACACGGTTTGCCAGTTTTGTGCAGATAATTAATTGCTTTACGTAGAGATCTAAACTCTCTGCTTACACGTATCTACGCTATGTACATATACACACATACATACATACACATATTGCGTAACGTATAATTATAATTCCATCACGACACCCGAAGTTTGTTTTAGGAGGAAAATTGCATCATGGTATGCGCATTATGGTACGCATTTATAATTCATAACTGTGCGTCTCTCGTTTGATGCTCCGGCTACTACATAAGCGTTGTATTTGATAGAATTACGTTAATTTATTTGTCATTGGGTACACACATCTCTTTCAGCCAAATGTAAGTTTATTTTCAAAATTATTTATTATTATTATTATTAATATTACTATTATTACTATTCATTTATCAATAAAACACGGTAAAAGTGTATTACGTTGCGTCGAATGTGACGGGATAAAGTTTTAACGTTGATCTGTCCCGTTGTAAATATAAAATGTAACTACCGACACTCCTAACACGTGCTTGCCAATTATTATTAAAACCAAACACACGTACGCAGACACACATACACACAGGCGCATAAAAAAACTTTATTATTTTCAAGGAAAAATCGATGCTGGAAACATCACAATTACAATATTTTTTATACGACGAAACACATCGATGACCATATCGACGTGGATTTATTTATTTAATCCTTCTCTTATTTTTTTGCGCGTTTGTATAATCTCCGATAACGTTTCCATTTTATTACGATGACGAGATGAGACCCTTTTATACGCGGCTCGTTTGCGGAGGGCCTTGAGATCGGCGATGATGGGGTGGTTGGTTCTCTGAGAGGAAAGTGCATAAGGGTAGAAAGCTCGTTCTTTTTTGGTAGGGTATTAATTTCCGTATAACTGGGATACTGCATCGTGCCAGGAGAGATGCGGCACGGTTGTAAAACCCCCGGTAGGAACAGGAAAAAGGGCGTAGAAGGAAGGTGGTGATGGTGGTAGTGGTAGCGGTGGTGGTGGTGGTGGTGGTGAGTAGTGGTAACGTAAGCTATACGAAAAGAAACTTTTTCGCGGTTTACTTAATTTAATAACGCTCTCGCGAAGCGCAATTTCAAAGATAACATTTAAAAAGGGCTGGAGACGCATCGTTTTCCCTTTCCTCCCCTGCAATCCCCCCCCCCGTTTCTTCTTTTTTTCCTTTTCTTTTCTTTTCTTTTATTTTTCTTATTCTCTTATTTTTCTCCCCGTTTTATCTCCTTTACTTCTTTTCCTTTCTTTCAACCACACACTTGCTCTAAATCTGCTTTCTCATTCTCTCAGTGTGTTTCTCTCTCCACTACCTTCTTCTCATTATTTACTATTCTATCTTTCTATCTTTCTATCTTTTTTCCGCTTCCTCGTTTTTCATGTACTTGTCAGCGACACAAGTCTTTCCTGCTACTACTCTTCCTGGTCGACGACCCCTATAATGTAGCACACTTTATTTCGAAACACTCTCTCTCTCTCTCTTTCTCTTTCTCTTTTTCTTTCTCTTTCTCTTTCTTTTTTTCTGGAGAACACCAACTTACCTGGTTCTTTCTTTATCTTTTTATATATACATAGATACTTTTCTATCTTTTTCTAACGGTTCGACCAATCCTTTCACAGTTACCTTAGGGGAAGCTAAACTAGGTCATTTACTTGGTCGTATAGTGGTTGCAACTAGCAGTCAGACTAAATATATATATTCGTGCATATTCGTTGACCTGGCGATGAGGTCAAACTTACCGGAAACCTTTCACCCTTAATTCGAATGCCCGGACGCGGAAGCACGGGATATAAGCAAGCGTAAGGTTAGTGTTCTTCGACATTGAGAGTCGTCTTAAAAACGCACGACGAGATTATTTTCCTTTCCTTAATTCGATGCATCGAATGCGTGTCGCATCTTTCGGCTCGTTTTTCAACAACTAAAAGCATCCTTCTTTGCGTTCAAACGGGAAGAATTCAAACCTACGAAAATAAATTTTGTAAGTTTGTTTTTCTTTTTTCTTTTTTATTTTTTCAATGAAATATAACATACAGAAGTGAAAGATTCGCGTATGCATTCTTCTCTTTGTGTTTTCCATATTTCGTATTCCTGTGACATTTTTTTTTTCTTTCCCCTTTTCTCCCCATTTTTTTACCTTGTCGATCAGACCCGAGTCTCATATGAAAATGAAGTATGAATAAGTATGTAGATCCGTATTCTGATTTTTCAACCCTGTAGCTTTATGTCGGTTTAACGATGTCTCGCATGTATGCATATGAAATGCGTCAGAAATACAGGTAGAATACTAGTAAAACAAGTAGTAACGTCAACGAGAAAGAACGGATTTGAATCTTTAATATACAAAGATAATCTTTTCTTTTTTTTTTACTTGCCCTTTCTCTGTTGTTCATTTTCTTTCTTTTACATATACGATATATAAATATATGTTGCTGTTAGTTAACAGCTTAGTCACGTTTAATTATTAGTTTCCTTTAGATCACTACAGTCAAACAACGTGGGTAAGTTTAATAAAATTAGAAAAATAAAAATCCTGTGTGTTAGTCGACTTCAAAGAGAACGTATTCGAGTATTAACAAAGTTTTCTAAATCAATAACGTAGTAAAAACATTGAAGGGTTATCGTGATATGCAAATATGAAAAAGCGCGAGAGTGAGAAAGAGAGTGAGAATAAAAAGAAGAAAAGAAATTAGTCAAAGAGTTTCTCTAGAATCATTTAAGTAGATTTATGCCGAGTCATTACCCCTTTTGCTAGCGACGAACTACGGGAAGAGATTGTTCGTAGATATGCGGAAAAAGATTTTCCGAGGATTTCAGAGTGGAAAAGTGGAAAGGGAAATTCGTGATGTCGCGCGAGGTGCCAGCTGGCTTTACAGGTCTGCGAAATTGGGACGTTGGCCAGTGCTGTTACTCCATTTCATTCGTGAGTAACTGAGAGAAAGTGAGAGAGAGAGAGAGAGAGAGAGAGAAAGAAATTGTATTATAAATTTCAACAATGTATCGATTTTCTCTTTGTAAAATTCAGCCGATCGATTAATCAATTATTTTCAATTTTATTCTATTTTACGTATGGTCATAATTAAAATAATGATTTTAATGTAAAAGGATTAATCATAACATATCTCCATTGATATTTCCATGATATTTCCATTCATGACACCCCCTTGTTAGATCGGAATAATAATAAATGTTGAAATATCAAAAGCATGATACGCGGCGCGGTTAGGTATTTCTCTGATGAGAACATTTTGTTTGAAAATTCACAACGTAAATGTACGTAGGTATTATCAACGTTAGGTTAAATAAGGTATGACGTTAATGTTCGTATTTAGAGTTCAAAGGGTTCATTCGAAATTCGTTTGATCTTTGACTTTGGGGAGAAACCGTATTGCTCTTTAGGGTAGTATCCGCTATTAAATAAAACAAGTACAATTTCTCGAAGTATCCGACATTCCTCTACAATTAGAGAAATCATTTCATTTAAATCCTCGAGGAGAATAGGAAAAGCCTTTAATACCGTTTAAAGGATTCCTTTTTGAAACGATTAATCAAGATTTCGAATAAAACGATGCACATTGTTCCTGGGAATAAATCACTTGATTCGTAAGAAAAATCGCGTTGTCGGAATATCAAAGTAACGAAGAAATTCTGACACGTTAATTTTTTCGTAGTATTCGTGATAAAAAGAATATTTCGAAATAAAAGAAAAGACATAATGACGGAGGTATTTTACTTCCGAATTAGAAGTTACATGTTATGCTAACAGGAATTAAGAAAGTATTGCAAGGTTTGTTCTGAACGAATAAAACCTGACGAAAGACACCAAATCACGTATAGTAATGTTGTGATACTTGTTCCGACTATTCGAGGATGCGTCTTGAAAATTGTTTTGTAAAATATCATACAAAAGGACAATACAGAGTATAATGTTTAACAAATGTTCTTCTTTAAAGTATAAATATATATATAAAATGTTAAAATATAAAAGTTTTAAACGTTAAATTGCGTGTTAAATTATTTCAAGATAACTGTAGGAAGGAAATTCAGCAAATATGCGGAAAATCGTCTCGAGTTGCTGGTTCGCCCGAGCGAAAAAGGCCTCGTCGAGTGCAAAGGGTTAAAAGATAGAGAGAGAAGGAAGAATCGTGCTCGAAAGGAAATGAAAAAAGGTAAAAAAAAAAAAGAAAAAGAAAAAGAAAAAATAGAATTCAAAAAGAATGACAATTTAACGATGTTCGATTGGAATACGACGATTCTATTATAAGTATCTTTACACGAGAATAATTTGAAAGTACGAATTATGTAATCGTCCGAGGATAATAAACGAATAAAAAGGAAAAAAAAGGAAGGAGTATTTTACGTTAAGTAATCGAAGACGAATCTTTTTATATCGAATTAAAAGATGAGACAGTATTTTAAGCTTACGAGTCAAGCTCGTTGTTCGATACTAATCGAAATTAGATCGATATTTTTGTACAAGTTTAAATTACCTTTAGATGGAGGTTTAACAATAATTCGAATCCGTTAGTCGATCATGCATACAAATTGCATCGGACGTGGATCGATGTTTAATGACGTTCCGACGAGTGTGTCTATCGATTTTTAACAATGTTTTTATCTTTCTTTTTTTAATTTATTTTTTCCATTTTTATTCCTTCTTTTTATCTTCTTTTTTGTTTTTTTTTTAAATACAATAACCGATATAGAGTAATATCGTATAGGTAATTATTATCGGGCAGGTATTTGGTTAATCGACAAATGC